>NW_015112703.1:322199-339210 GCF_001443285.1 Poecilia latipinna | reverse complement strand
TCCTAAGAACAGTTGTAAAAAGCTTCAATTGGCAGCAGAAAAAGTCATTGTTGATATGCTGAAGGGGGAGTGTTAGAACGGGAACAAGCTTCTTATAGAGACAGATACGGCTAGGATGCTAAGCCAAATTTGCTTTAAGTTCTTTTTGAAGGCAGCAGCTACTTGATCGTGCTACAAAATGGTAACAGTTGCCTGGAAAGTGCATCATATCTCTATTTAAGAACGTTTAAACACTTTCAAACCAGGCCTGTCTCTAACAGCTGACTTGATTGAAGCTACACACCAAGTTAGACTTGAACGGGTGATTTGTTTCCCACAGAGATTAAACGTCAAACATTCTCAGCTTTGTCAGCGTCCAAATGATGCGAATGTGTTTGCCCGAAGGCGAAACCGCTTTACTGATTCAGAGTCAGAGCTGCAAAGGAGAGCCGACCTCTGCCCGCCCCGAGCTGTGTGGAGGGAATCCTCCGAATCAAAACAGTTTCTGCACCCCCTGAAAACCAACTGCTTATTAAGATGCTAAAGGGTGCCGCTGCATTGCAGGTGCTCATCTTCAGAGACACCTTCAAGCAACTCAAATGCCAAAGGCGATACCTCAGTGCACTTTGTGGCACGTCGCTCCGCTTCCCACTATGATGAGCTGCCAGAGTGTGTGCTGAGCTGTGACACCGTGGACGCGCTTTCTCCGAGACATTTGGCCCGATGACGAGACGCCACTTTTTCAGCAAATTATCCTTCGGGTCCTAAACCCATCAAACTAACACAGAGAGACAGATAATGATGAGGACGGCTGATTTGGAGCGTCTACCTGATGTTGGACATCATTTGTCGTAGGTTCGAGTATTTTCTCCTTTTGTTTTATTGCCTTTATGGTGTGAGACAATTAAGGTTCACCTCATTCATTTGTGATGTTTCTGTTGAAATTAGTCACCTTTAAAATGTTTCCTCAGCTCACGTTGAGAGATAACAGTATGAAAGCAGCTACCTGCAAAAATCAGACAAAATCATTCGGGCCAGGATTACAGCTGCCATCAAATGTTGAGGAGCTCAAGCAGGCGATAATTATAGGCACATTTCATTAAAATCATAATATGTGGTAATTATAGTAAATAACGACTGTGATCTCAGGGCCTAACATTAGTCAGAGGTAGTATCTGATTGTTAATGCAGTAATTATATTTCCCCTAATGTAGGTATTTATTTGGCTTTATAAGATTTTAATATTTCACAACCATAAATCTAAACATGGGATGTTTACATGTTAAAGAAAATTTGTTCAGGTTTAATTCAAGAACGTTTAATCCCCCACTTTAATCCATGCCTCATAACCACTCACCTTATTTTCCAGTCGTCTCTTCATCCCATCTTCTAGCCCTGTGATCGCACCGCGCTACTCGTTCATCTTTACAATCTCACTCGTTCTTTTCTACACCCATGTTCTCCTTCTTTTCCCTCTTTTTCTACTCCCCCCTCTCATTCTCATTGCCTGCCATCATTCCCTTTCATCCCAATCATCCTTCTCATCAGGCTTCTTTTGTCCAACTCAGTCTTGATATTCGTCGTAAGATATTCTTTTCTATTCCACTCCTCCTGGTTCCCCTCAACATTCTTTGTGTCATTTATCCACTTAAAATCTCTTTGTAATTCATTTTCATTCCAATTTGCAAGCAATTTTTATGCCAGTCATTCTTCAAATTTCTCTTTTCACAACTTTTTTTTAAATCCCAATCTTACACTTTTTGTCGCGCTTCTGGATATTTTTGATTTTAAGTGTCCTTGTCATTTCTCTTCTGGTAACATTTTCATCACACTTATCCTCCTCGATCCTTGTTGCAACCGCTCTGCATCTCGGCTGTCCTCCTTATGGTCCTCAAGAACTCACCTCGTCCCACTCATCCTTCTCATTCCCCTTAAATCCCTTTTCCATCTACTTAACGTCTCTGCTCATTCTTCCAACCTCTTGTTTTTATCCCACTCATCCCCTTCATTCCTCCTTACAACACATTCTTTCCTTCCATATCCACTGAATTTCTCTTTACAACTTTTTTCCCCATTCGTCCTCCTCAACCCACTTTGAAACAAATTTTGTCCCCTTTATCCTTACGACTCTTCTTTATATCCTCCCTTATCCTATTAATCCACCTAATCCCACAATTCATTCCATCCATCCATCCATCCATCCATCCATCCATCCATCCATCCATCCAGTTGGATGGATGGATGAACTGGAGAGCTCCTTCAGTGACAGACTGTTTCATCATGAATGCACAAAGGAGCATTATAGTAGATCCTTCCTCCCAGCAGCTCTAAAACCATCTCTGCTCCCAGATCAGTAAGTGTTCGCATCTCATAAGATTTTTGCTGGAATTGCACATTTGTTTCTCTGCACCGTTTTATTTTTCATATACCGTACTGTAAATGATTTCTTGTTTTTTAAAGCACAAATACGAATGCGCACAGAAAAAAAATTACCCTAGTTGCACATACTTTGGAACTGAGTGCAACATTTCTGTTAACTACATTGTATATAAATATTGTGAGGGACGGTAAAGGATATTCCTATTCTAACAGCCACAGAAAATACGTCCAGGTTTTGCTCCTCATTTCAGACTGTCTGCTGCAAACTCAGTTTGATCTAGCGGCTAAACGTCGATTCAATGCATGAACCTCCATGAGCTCCATCATGGGGGTTCTAAATTGGCACGGCCATTTCCCAGCTGAAAGACTCAAAGTTTTCTTCTTCTTAACAAGACTGATCTGATAAGGCCAAACTTTCTTTTCCTCAACTTGGATTAAAGCAGTACCCACAGTTTTGTGGCATGGCTCTTACTGGCAGAAGCCTTTTGAGTCTTTGAGAAAGCACAGAGGAAGAGAGGAAAGAGTAACATATTGATAAAACAACGGGTGGTGGTTTTGCGATACGCTCCAAACAACACAAGCTCATCATTTCTTAAGAAAGTCGCCTGGTTCTCAGAATATTCATGACTGTATGAATATGTTAGCAGCAGCACTGATGTTCTATTGCAAGGCAACACTTCATAAGAGTAAACACCACTGTTGAAGTATGTACACACTTTTACAGTTGACGCATGGACATTGGTGTTTGGACACTTTTGCATCCAGAGCACTGCTCATTTTTACAGTGAGTGTCCGCAGAGATGTAAAAGCTCATATTTCCTTTTCAGTTAACTGTCAGTCTCTCCACAGGGATATCTAAAAGCCACTTGCACATCTCCGTGTATTCCTCTTAATACAGCAGAGCTTTTAGAGTAAAAAGTGCACAAGCCTGATGGAGTCTGACCTCTGGGCCTGTATAGGAAATTTCAAGTGTATGTTGTGCGTGTGTACGTGTGTGTGCGTGGGTGCTGTACGCGTGGAAAGTGGAAGATCGATTTCCATTAATAGCAGAATTGGATCAATATAAGTAAGCCAGTAATCCAGGATCTAAAAAGGGATAAAAAAAAAATAAATAAAAAAAACATGCCTAGATGTGAACACGCCTACTTGTAGATGGAAATGCATCCTGGGAACATGCAAACCTGCCAACCTTCGCACACAGGTTCATTATGAGACACATGCCCACACAAAGACGCACAGAAACTTGCGTTGGGTGTATTAACTCTTATCTGAAAGAATACAAAGGTATGCCAGAGATACATGAAGGTCAATTACTCCTGGGCAGAACAGTGCAACATGTCCACCCAAAGCAGCATATAAATGGACAGCAGCAAAAGGAGAGTCAAAGAGACACGCCCCCCTCTTTTGGTTCCCTTCCTCTGGGAAATCACACGCCGACACCTCCTCCCTGGCTGTTCTTTCACACACTTCCTCGGTTCTTTTCTTTGCCGCTAGCCTTTTGTTCTCTCTCCTATTCAAGTGTTCATTCAGTAATGTTCAATTACTTCAACAGAAGGGCTGCAACTTAAGAACAGAGTAAGGGAGGCACCAAACCTGGAAGTAAATGGAGGCTGCATCTATCCATCAATCTGACTACCCAGCCTCCTATCCATGTTCTGCTTTCCCCCCCACATGTTGCCGTTCTTCTGCTTCAGTATCTGCCTATTACTCATGCTGCTTCTCTCCTGCCTCTGCACTCACATTTTTATCTAACTTGGCCTTGATGACGTCGAGCTCCTACAGCGTTGCCAGATGAAGAGAGAACCAACTATTCTTTTTGGTTAAAAAAAAAAAAAAAAAAAAAAAGATGGTGGGCAGGCCACCCACCTGAAGTTTTGGATGATTTTTTATTTCTTTTTTGCACTGGCATATAAAACAGCAAAGAGATGCTCCAAGTTTTTTTTTTGTTGTTGTTGTTTGAAGGTTGTTTTTCTGCAGCATATGGAGGAGGTGGATAAAAGAGAAGCAGAGAAGATGAGGCGTATAAGATTCTATATATGTACTGTGATGATTTTGCAGTGTTTCTATAATTGCAACCTATTTACAAGCTAATGAGCACTTCCAGAAATCTCACTTAATATACTACATATACTGTCATTAGAATGACTTAAACTATAAAAAAACACAATGCATTAGTCTCAGTTATTGTAATATGACAGTTTAATGTAAACCTTAGAAAAAGTCCTAAATTCTGTTTTCTGTTTTGTCCTTGTGAGCAAGTCTGTGTTTCTTTGAACATGCTGGATTTGAAAATATTGAGTGTTTTGCAATTACATAGAGGTCTACATTCTCTACATAATACATGCTGTGACTGATGCTTACATTTAGTGACACTGACCTTCCAAACTGTGTTAGACATAATTTGGACATAAAAAAATAACATAAAATGCTAATAACAGACTAAAACAATTACTGTCACAAAAATGATATTTTGAATGAGTTTGATGATTTTAAAGAGAACTCTGAACTGTTGTTGCTTCTTTGAAAATGGGCAACAAAAGTGTTTGATTTCAATTACAAAGACAGCAGGTTATTAGAAAACAAAACCACCCAAACCTTCATCCTCAGAGCTAAGCCTCCATAATGGCTGATTACCTCACTGTCACATACAATGTCCATTAGCAGAACTTTTCACTGAAATTTACTTAAACGGTGTTTTAATGAAGCCTAGTTCATTTCAACCCACAAAAGCATGAGTGGATTCATGTGATTAAACATTTTCAATGTACAACAGCATTTTAATCTTCTTGAAATGTGGCTCCACAAAGACGCAACTGATGACTTATCAATGTTTGTTTGTTTTGTATGTAGCTTGAAAATAATGATGTGCCTTTGGCCAGATAAAAGCCATCTCTCAGGGTCACTTTTCTTATTGTTGCCCCAGAGCCGAGGAACTCACTTGTTAAAGTTAATTGTACAGTTAAAGGAATGCAGGCAGCGCAGAAGAAGAATCGACTTGTCCTTCACTAACATACCAAATGAAACTAACATTTCTTTCTGAATGAACACCTAACAATGCTGAAGTGTGGTTGGAACATTTCTGAAGTTAATTAAAGCTGCAGATACTTCAGCAAAAGTTTTGGTTGTCATGGATTTATCGGTCTCATTTTCTGTCTCCTCACAGTTTGAAAAATAAAGAGCAGAAAAGAAAGAAGAAACCAAGATTGCACAAAGATTAGTCAGACACATTTCAGTGGAGCATAATAAACCATTTTTCCAAGTTGATAAATACTTCAAACTTGATAAATCTATGTATGAAACATTCTTGGACATATACATCTTAATGTGATGAGTCAATAGTCTCCTTATTGACTCACCACCCCCTGATACATTTACACTGTTTGCCAGATGTTTCAGTCAGCATGTTGGCAATTTGGCTGGGCAATATGCTTTTTAAATCTTTGTGCATTTTTTCCCCCTTCGAATTAATCCCGTTTACTTTCCACTTTAGACCTCTCCATCAACAACCCATCTTAAAGCCAGAAGCTGGCCTGCAGGTGATATTCCAACAAAATAAGGTAAATGCTCCTCAGCTATGCCTTCTGTCTAAATCAATTTAGACAGATTTAGATGTGTCAAGTTAAACTATTTTTATCAACAAAATAATGGGTTATATGGAGATTAACCTTAATAAGACAGGTTACATTGTATTGTTATAACAATACAATGTAAAATATTTGATATTTGATATTTATTTGATATTTTACAATGTAAAATATCAAATAAAATATTTGTGAAAGTCTCTGGCTCTTTCACAAATATTTTATTCACACAATTTTATTCGCAAGTTGTTCACAGTAGCATGGCAGTAAGGAAATTTGTGTTTGCTCATTTATTTCTTTGCTGAGACAATGCGACTTGCCAATTGAATGCTTGCTTATGTCCCTTTAAAAGGGACCACTTTCAGAAAACAAAATGCTTTTGAGCAGCAGGGTTGTGCAAACCCTCAAAAAGTCAAAAAAAAAGGTATCCAGTACATATTTATAGTGTAGTTTAAAATCCAACAATGAATCTTAGAATATCTGCTGAATATTTTTAGCCGTATTCGTGAAAAGAGCACATAAACATAGAAAAAGTTTGTTTACCAGAAGGAAACACAGAGCTCCACTGCCAGTGGCCAAATTGAAGGGAAGGACCAGAACAACGCATTTTGAGCCAACAACCTTTATTCTGTAATGATTGTGATCTTCCCCCCGCCCCCTCAAAAAAAAAAAAAAACACACTGTGAGACATTTCCAGCAGCCACAGAAATACAATTTAAAAGAAACAAGATCTCCTCTGAGTGAGTACTTCCAAAACTTGAAATGTCCCGTTGAGGGGAAAAACATTAAAAAAACACATTTTGTCCAGAATTTTCCTCTCTTCTACTACAATTTCATCAGATTTTGGTGAGAAAAAAGGTAATCAGCTGGTTAAAAAGGAAGATTTCTATGTTCTTAGCTTTTTTTCCCGCAACAACTGAAATTTCTTGCGTCTCCCTGAATTGCTTATTCCGACCACAAACTCAGCGATCTGATAAGGAATCCATCAAGATAAGCTATCCGAGTAACTGATGAATCCTCAAATGCGTACTTTGATTCTTGAGAGTTAAGCAAGTCACCAGAGGGCTTCGACGGCAACTATCCGACAACGGTGTGTGTTTGCGCATGTAAGCAAACGTCACACTCACAAACACGCAAGGAAAGCGAGGGAAAGCACTTGTTCAATATCCTGCAGGGACACACTTGAGATAAAATTCAGCAGCACTAAATAATGCAGTCCATTTATCAAAGGGGGAAAAAAATGCTAACCCTGACACATACACATGCGGGTATACAGCACTCTCAGAGGATTTTTGTGAAGTGAAGGTGCCCTTGCGTCTGTGGTCATTCATCACAGTATGTGATCCAAAGCGCCGTGGCAGGCAAAGCACGATCGTCTGTGCTGCGCTAAGTTCCTCTTTGGGCTTGAGCCTCTCGGAGCATAATGCAACGTTGCGCTCCCGTAACGTAAAACATCCACCCCGCTGTGCTTGGATTCACATCATTCAGCCGCAGCGAGGCCTTCAGCGGTAAGGACGCCAATGGGATCAAACAACAGGACTTGATGGGCCTAATAAATGAATGCTGAAATTGGAAGTTGCAGAAAATAAATTAAGACTTTTTTTTTTTTTGCTTTACTTTTATCATCATCAAAAAGTTTAGAAGTATTTATCACTTAGAAACATAATAGGGCTGCAATGAACTCCTGAAATATAGATGAAACCCAACACAGATGAGTCTAAACACAGTCTAATCATCTAGAAGTTGAACTATAGAAATGTAGAGCTCTATGTTATAAATATGTAATAAATATATATATTTTTACAATTTGTTATTGCAATATGCGGTAACACTATTTGAAGGGGGGTGAATAAGACTGACATGACACTGTCATAAACATGACATAACGCCTGTCATGAACATGAATAAGCCTTCATGAATATTTATGACTGTTGTCATAAAGCGTCATTCGGTAAATTATGACACTTTTAATACAAGGTTGACATTATTCAAAATGTCTTTGTTATGACAACTTGACATTAACCAAGAAATCATTACTGATTAAACTTTACCTTTAATAACAAAGTTACCTAATTTTTAAAGTGCAATCAGTAATACTTTTCTAGCAAATTTATATCAGTAATGATTTCTTGGTTAATGTCAAGTTGTCATAAAGACATTTTGAATAATGTCAACTTTGTATTAAAAGTGTCATAATTTACCGAATGACGCTTTATGACAACAGTCATAAATATTCATGAAGGCTTATTCATGTTCATGCCAGGCGTTATGTCATGTTTATGACAGTGTCATGTCAGTCTTATTCACCCCACTTCAAATAAAGTGTTACCTAATATGCTTTAAACAATATTTCATTTATTACAGGTTTATAACTTGTGTTTCATACTCTTACAATATAAATATATTGTTATAAAATAATGTTTTCCAAACATGAAAATCATACAGAACACAAAATCCAAATCATATTTCACAGTAATAATATAGTTGGAATTTGAACTTTATTTTAAAGAAGTTACTCAAATGCATTTTTGCATCAACATAAAATGATCTGATATATGTCCTACAAAAAAAAACAACATAAAATCACTACATGAGGATGACTATCATGCTAAACATGCAACCTGTGAATACTTATTAATATTAATAGGTTCAAAAATAACTTTCTGACAACCTTACCACTGAAGTGCAGTCAAATCCTCATGAGTAAAAAACAGTGTTCATGTAAAGGAAAGATTTCTACTGCTTCTGTAGTGGGCAGTTCTGGTTTCTGATGCTAATGTTTGTCAGAACAACAATGCTGGTCGGAACCACAGAATGAATTACAGTGTTACAATTTTGTCAGAAACAGTCTGCATTGTGGCAAATTACACTTAAAGTGAGCTCTCCACCCATAACTTTTAAATCCCTGGGTAAGGAGCCGGTCTGTTTGGTCTCCAAGCAACTGATCTCACAACTTTTTATTACTTGATTTCTTTTTTCTGCTTTGCGTTTCCTCCTGATCGCCTTCTCCTCACTTGATAAATCCCAATGTAAACCTTCATATTATGAACTTAGACTTAAGATGGAGACTTTTCTATCAGTACTTTCTTCAAGAGCAGCCATTGCACCCTTTCAGGTGCCTTGCTTCATTTCTTCGCCAAAGACGACATGAATAGCAATATAGCTATTATGAGGTGCAAAGCCAGTGCACAATTGTGGTTGTAGTAACTTTTCTCAGTGATGTTCAAGGAGATGGTGTTTAAATTACTGTATGTTAAATTTTCTAAAATGATAGGAAGACCGGAAAAAATGTTGCTATCAAAGAATCGAACAGCATCGCTGCCACTTTAGATGTAAAAAAGAAACGGTGGCAACCAAGTCCAGGATAAGCTACATTGACTCTTCAACCAGAAGCAGCTTTTTGGATCATAAAAAGAGAGTCTAACCACATGAGTAAATCTGAATACATGCTTGCATTGAAAAGAGAATTGATCTGAACTGAAACGATGACATTTGGTAAATGAAAACCTCAAATAAATAATTATTCTCCTCAAGTACAGACATAGAACTCCACAGAGACGTCCACTCAACTAGGTCAACCAGCAATGGGCTCCAGACCAACTGAAGTGCCTCCCAGTTTGCCTTTTGCCATCACCAAACGGACAATCGATTCAAGCTGTCATCTCGCTGCACATTTTCCCCGTTTTGCTCCAGTGCAGCCTCTGCTCATGCATGTCACATCTTACCGGTAATCATCAGACCCCTTGAGGGATTGAAATCGAAGAATGACTCCAAAAATTGAGGAACATTATGGATTCAGCACACCAGAGATCAATGCAATAAAACCCAAGTGTGGGAGCGCATACTTGGTGGATATTATCTGTCAGACTCTCAAGATTTGGAGTTTCACTGGGCTAAATTGTTGTGTATTAAAAAGATAAAGCAAGGAAATCAGACCTTCTGTTGCCATTAAGCAGATAGGATCTATTTGCGGTTGCACGTAAAGGAAGCTGCAGTTATAAAAAGTTGTAACACTTCTCTGCAACTCAAACTCTTTGCATTAACACCATTACATTTCCACTTTCAAGTCTGACCGAGGTGTAATTTGGTGCATACGAAGGAAATGACATGCTGTTCATTGTCGTCATCTTTATAAAAAGCCAAGATCGAGAGATTTTCACTGGAATAAGTCGTATTAAATCGTACCAGAGAATGCAGCTATAGCAGGCTTTAAGGGCTGAGTAACACAGTAGCTATTCGATGGTGCACAGTGAGTCACAATCCATTAGCTTACACTGGCACCTGCACCCGCTCACATACTGCATCACACCACAGTGTCCTCTGCAAAGAATAGAGATAATTTGTTTTGAACTTAGACTTTGCTCACTTAAACAACAAACCGTAATGGTGTGTTATTGTGCTGGGTTCTGTGCGTACTGCTCACCGCTGCAGCCACACTGCTGCTATACTCACACACACAGGAACAGTGGGGAGAAGAAAAAATACGGGAAGTTTTATGCAAGACTGAAAAGGCCACATCAGATTTGAAGGGCAAAGTTGTTGCTTCCTCATGTCTCCCTTCCAGCTGAAAATGCTGGGCATTAGTGGGAGCTCCACTGGTTTTATCGAAGTCATATTTTGAAAAATCGATTGTTTCTGGTCACCTGCTGCTTTAGTGAAAGGATCTATTTATGTTATTCAATCACTGAAGCAAGCCCTTCTGTGTGTAGACCGAGCTCAATAGCTTTACCAATCACTCAGCCCTGCTTCTGTCTTTTGCTTTCCTTATGCAGTGAACATGTAAACGCTCACAACATGTGTATGAAAAGTCTACACATCCATGTTAGAAAGTAAGGATCCACTAATTGAAAACCTTTTCCACCTTTAATGTCACAAATAATCTGAACAATGTAAATGAAATGAAATGAAATGCAATGTCATGCAATAACAAATCTAGCAGTTTGAGTAAAGAATAACTAACCCACATACATGTACAGAAACTGTCTTACAAGCACTCACTGCTCACTTGGCAACATTTACCTACTCTAGCTTTGAAAAAGTTTCCAAATCAGATTGTGACCGACTGTGGACAGAAGATGTTCACATAGT
Source organism: Poecilia latipinna (assembly GCF_001443285.1). Classification (NCBI taxonomy): domain Eukaryota; kingdom Metazoa; phylum Chordata; class Actinopteri; order Cyprinodontiformes; family Poeciliidae; genus Poecilia; species Poecilia latipinna. Next base: position 328,183 of record NW_015112703.1, on the reverse strand, counting down.
TTCTGTCAGGACTCTGGCAAACCCATTCTACAACACGAGGTTTCTTCTACTTGTACTCGCAATGCTGCAGAAAAAAATAAAAAATGGATTTATTTCACAGAAGCATAATGCTGCCACCACCAATGTAGTGCTTAGCACTTTTTCAAGTGTACCTTTTAGAAGAGTGGCTAAAAAAATAATGTTTGTTTTTTGTCAGCTTATGACACATTTTCAAGGTTGTTTGAGATTTTAACCAGACCTGTTTTGCACACATTTGCTTTTGCAAAATGTTAAATATTTACTGGGTTTCTCAATTGTTGACTCTGTGGTGTCTTTTATGACTTTTCATTTTTGTGTTTTTATGATGTAAAACACTTTGAACAGCCTTGCTGCTGAAATGTGCTTTACAAATAAACTTGATTGACTGATGTTTGAGTGATTGACTGATTGTCCAGATGTGTGGAAAGCACAGAAGGTTGCTGTGCTTGATCTTGATCTTTCTGCAGCTCCTTCAGTGTTGGCTTCGTTGTGCTCCTCTGACAGTTTTGGAGAAATGTCAAGTTTTTGTAGTTTCTCTGTGGTCTTCAGTCTTTGCATAAAAACATCTAAATAATTCTTCTGTTGAATCATACACAATATGTAACATCAAAGGTGGAAAAAAGATTTTAAATAAGTTATGAGGATTTTTATTTTTTTTTACTCGCACGTCAATCACTTTTAGCCATCAGGAATGTGTACACTTTTTGGACGCACTGTATATAAGAACGCAACGTATTTAAGAGTTGTTGTTTTTTTTCCTTATGCTCATTGGTAATTATATATGCAACATTTTTGTGGTCAGATTTCTTTAATAATTCTAACACAGACGGGCGTGTTGATGCGGGCAGGCAAGGACACGCTTGGCGCCGCTAATGCAACAGTTATGTCTTTATTCCCATAAGAAAAATCTACCTTCATGAGCCTCCAGCTATGAAGTCAGAGCACAGAGAACATTTTCTGCCTGCAGACTGGAAACGATAACACGGCAAGAGGGCAAACTTCAGCAAGCTAAACCTGGTCTCTATGCAGCCGCAACCCTTTCATGTCATTAGGGTTGCACTATCTGGGGCATGACCGCACACAGTTGTTGAACACACAGCAATAATTAAGAGCCTCGTGTTTGTATTTGTTCACTCAGTTTTTTAATCTCAAATATTCAGCTCACAATTAATGTTTTCTTTTCATCAAAGGAAAATGGTGAAACAAGGAAACCTGGTCAGAATGAAGTTGACATGATGAAGTGCAATAGGAGTTCCACTGACCCACAGGGATGATGGGAAGTATATTGCCACGCTGCAATCAAATGGTTAATTGTTGCAAGATTTGAAACTATAAGTTTCCTCTGTCGGAAACAAATGCTAATAGGAGCCACACTGATTCTCTGACAGTCTAATCCTCACATCTGTTCTGTTCAGGACTGAGCAGAGATTTCCCTGCTGCTTTTACTGCCTCAAAGACTCTGAACATGAACAAACACACGTCACCGAGTTGTTTAGCATTTATAACTTCATACTGGCTTTATCTTCACCTTGGTTGACCATGTTCGGCCTTACTTTATCGCATCTTTTTTCTGCTTTGAGCAGAAACCTTTGCTCAATCATTGACAAAGTCTCTTCACCTTAAACAGTGTGAACTACATGTTCTTTCACATTGTGGCATATTTTACAAACATCAAAACATACTTAATATTTTCTTTTTCAGCCTATAAACAATTTTCTAAAAAAAAAACCCTAACCAGTTTACAAAGAAGTAAAAAAAAAAAAAAACTGACCGGTAATCAGACCATTTATTGTTATATTTAATAATTGAATTAGAAAGCTTTAAAGTCAAACACTTGTGCAGAGTTTTGAAACATCTTGCATTTATTGCCCTTAAAATAAAAGATAAAATCATAAAGAGGGTCTCTGTGGAATAATTGTTATCATTTTTGAGCGAGTTTCAGTGTTTTCTCTTATGACAACACAAAATGTAAATGATTGCAGGTTTATTTTATGTAAATTATATTGTCCTAATCCTGATCAGACGCAGAGTTTTGCCACTGTTGCCTTATAGTCAGAAAGTTGTTGGTTTGAATCCTAGTCACTTCTGTTCTGTGCAGAGTTTGCATGTTTTCCCTCAGAGTTTTTCCAGGTACTCTTAACTTTCACCCACAGTACAAAAAACTGCTTTCTAACTTAATTGAAGACAGACATCGAGAACTCCATCCACAATCACACTAAATGGGGATCGGATACTTGCATGAACCTCCAGCAGATTTACTGCGGGGTTCACGCTGCACGGTCTCTTTGCTGACCACTACAGTTATTTTATTCTCTCATAGTGTGGATGCCCTCAAACACATGAAGTATTCATAACAGCAGAAAACCTGCCAACAAAGACAGTTACTAGCTATCCTCAACAGCTACACAAAACAGACCGATATCTCAGCACAGCTCTTGAATCATACCTGCTTTTTGAAGAAATCCAGTAATAAATGAAAATAACGGGATTCATTTGACACCAGCTTAACTTTGCTGGTCCAAATTTGCGCTGTTTCAGCGTAGTTTGTGTGTGCGGTTTGCCTGTTCTCTCTGTGGATGTGTGGATTTTCTCTGTGAAGGCTTCCCACATGTTTGGTTATCTGGCGATTATAAATGGATCTCAGGAGGAAGTGTGAGCGTCCTGGGCTGTGTGTCTCTGTGATGGACTAATGGCCTGTCCAGAGCGTAAACCTGAATGATGGGGCTGTCCCCCTGTGACTCTGGAAAAGCTGCTACACAGAGATTATGCACCATAGCAGCGAGGTAGTGAGCACTGTTGTCTCCGAACTGTGCACTTGCGTAGATGTTCTTCAGACTCTCCAGAGTCTTCGATTTCTGAAGTTTTGTTCTGGTGTTGTTCACCTAAAATAAATTCCTTAAACTCGTCTGAGGCTGATTGAGTAGAACAATTCCCCAAATGACTGAAAAGTCTAAGACAAGGATCCAAATTACTTCAGTTAAATATTTCAGAATTTCTCTTTAAATTTGCAGAAAAGTGTCCAGAACAAAAGTCTTTATTTTAGTATTTTCCTGCCGATAACAAGTAGGAACTGCTCTCCTTTTAAACAGTTCTTGATGCATAAGGAGCCAGCATCACATCGTTTTGGGCTGTTTTCCCTGCAACAGCTGCATGCTTACCTGCAGCCAATTCAGAGGACGGTGTTACAGTTCGGCCACACTCCGAAGGCGAACAAGCAGCAATGGAGCAACCATAAAAACAAGACGGCACAAGAGAAAGGAATGCAGCTCAACCGGACTTTCAACAAAGCAAGCTCTAAGAGGGCCTGACGCGGAGGTGCCTTCGGACTGTAACGAAACTAAAGAAACACGCAGACGCACAGAGGCACTGTGTGAACAAAACGTCAGATTGTTAGAGAAGAGCGTAAATTCTAGCCGACAAGCACGTGTTGACAGGTTTATTAAAGTATTTGCACAAACAGAACAGGCACACAGCTGCAGAAAGAGACAGTGACACACACATTCGACATCTTGCTGTATAAAGCACAATAGTCCGAACGGATACGTCTTTGCCCTATACAAACATGTGCCTGCATCTCAGAAAGCATGCACTGTACTGGATCTAGGTAATTGGATCTAAGGACAACATGTCGACACTGGCACCCAATCAAACGTTTTTTTTATGTTTTCAATGTCACTGCCAGAATTAAATCCTGCAGCAAAATAAATCAGAAGCTCCTTTTGCGTGTGTGCACAAAGACACGTGTTATGAGGAAACAAGAAAGCAGCAATGCCAACTTTCAGGTACTGGTGTGCTATAGTCATAAAAACACAAGACATCAAAATGAAATTCCATTTTAGTGATCAGCAAGAATGCATGGCTTTAAATGGACAACACAGAATTCCCTAAAGAGACACAAATCACAGTGCTGAGCTGCTCATTCGCCATTCAGAGAAGTAACTGTCTTTAACTTCCTGTCCTTTATGTCCGTGGATGCTTTATGTTTTATCTTTTCCGCTGTTGTGGGAGCTTTTTGTCTCTCAAACACACAAACCCACGCCCACTCAGAGAGAGAGAGAGAGACAGAGAGAGAGAGAGAGAGAGAGAGAGGAACATCTCTCACTGTTTGGATCCTGAAGGAAAGTTGCAGAAACAGAAGTTTAAACTTACCTCCTCCAGACAGAAGTTTAACATTTGCAAATACAAAAGAAGATGGAGAAGGCCAAAGAGGTGAAGAGGAAAGAAAAGCGTCTGAATGAAGGACGGGGGAAGGGATAAAAGGTAACTAAAGGAATAAAAGTTTTTCATTTTTGGAAAATGAGGGGAAAATGTGTTTCTTTGTACATTTGTTCTAGTTGTTGAAAAACATTTAGGCAAGAAAAATGATGCTGAAGGGGAGAGGAGAGGAGACCCTACCTGGAGCTGTTCGGACAACGTGGTGGACTGCCTGGTGCCCAGAGCCGGGGCTGAACTTTCCTCGGGACGCAGAAACACTTGCTGCCCACGTCTGCAGAGATAAAGAATGATGGTCAGGACCACTTTGTACCTATGTTTTTTGTGTGGGTTCTCTTTCTTCACAAGTTTAAAGTCAGCTGGAGGATGTCTTGTTGATAAGTCGGATTGCCGGCAACTTATCTTGTCCGAGAAGTGGAGGGAGGAATGTGAAGGTGTGAAGGAATCTGTGTGAAATGTGTGCATGTGTGTGTGAAGCCCTTACAGGTCCTTTGCTTTCTTCCTCTCGAGCGCAGTCATGTCATCTCCACCTGTCGCAACGCAGAGAGAGCGCCGGAGTCACACACACATCCACACACACACAGCTCCACAGCAATGCACTCACTCGCGCCGGCAGGCTGAGACACACACTGGTGTGCGAACACCATGAGCGGCAACACATAGAGCCGATAGTGAAGGCAGTCCCTCCTCCTCCTCCTCTTCTCTCCTCCCACCTCTCTCTCTCTCTGTGTCTGTCTCACTGCTCCTCCTCTGGGTCTTACTGCCTCCCTATGCTTCACCTCCTCACTGTGAGGACACACGGTGCTTTGTAAAAAATAAAAATAAAAAAATAAAAAATCACATTTTGTCAGCTTGAAATCACAAACTTCAGAGAATTTAAATAAGATTTTAAGTGATAGACCAACACAAAGAAAATTATATATATGAATTTTCAACTGTTTTTAAAAGCATCTGAATAGTGTGGCATGCATTTAGATTTGTTGTCGGTCATGTGCAGTTGAGCGACAACATGAAAACTATTGCAGTAGCTGTAGCCATACCTAACTGTGTGTTGGTCTTTTGCAGAAAACACAAATATATTGAAGTTTGATGTTGTAAAATAAGAGGTATTACTATTCTTGCAAATTCAAGATTCTTTAGTTTTCCCAAGGAAGCAATTTAGTCATAAATAAGAACATAATAACCTGCATCAACATAGCTATAAAAAAAAATAAAAAATCACAAGACTGATCACAGAAGGGATAAATGAGTTTTCCGTTCTATCAGTCCTGGATTTCTGCCTCAGATATCTGGCTGTTGTGGATCAATGAGATTACAAAAAGAGATTCTGTGTGAACCCTAACAAAAATCACAAGATTAGAATGAGCAAATGATCTCTCTCCATGGAAAGTAAGTAGAAGCATAACTTTTGCCACACTAGTTCTCACCCACATCCACTTCCACATCCGGTTATTTCCAAGGTGTTTTCAACCTAGTTTGTAATTTGAGTCGGAGAATGAAGTTGTGTCTTGTCGGCTCCTTTTGATGATGAACAGATCACAGTTGTTGCACACCACTGATGCATTCATGACGGCTCGTATTCTAAACGTGATGTCAAAGACCCGAGGAAATGCAAGTTAAGAGGAGCTACACGCTGTGACGGGTGAAGATTTGATATCATCCACATTTGGGAAACCACAACTTTTGGCTGTGAAAAAAAATTATGCATATGTTTTTTTTTTTTTTTTTTTTTTTTTTTTTTTTTTTTTTTTTTT
>NW_015112703.1:245771-319027 GCF_001443285.1 Poecilia latipinna | reverse complement strand
AAAATTTTGGGGATTTTTTTTTTTTTTTTTTTTTTTTTGTTTTGTTTTGTTTTTTTTTGGGGGGCGGGGGGTTTGCACAAACTGAGTGAGTTAATTTTAGCTCTGCTGTTACCATCTTTTATTTCCTCCCATTTTACATGCTTAATGTTTATCTGGCCAGCTTGGGGTGGAAGTTTCATGCCATTTGCACTGTGTAAGACTTCCCCCAAGTGGTCAGATAACTATCAGCTGAATTACACTAAAGTATTTTTGCAGTATTTTGAGTATTTCAGATCTTGTATGGCTGTTTTTTAGTTGGTATTTTCCTCTAACATGTCTCACACTCCAATCTTACAATTTGCGCCTTCTGAACACTACTGTGGCAAAGTCATACAGGCAGAAAAAGCTGTTATGTAGAGCAGTCTTACCTGGCTAATTAAATCTTCGTTGGTGCAGACAGAGCATGTGCATAGTATGCTGTGACATTTAGTAGTATTATTTGGTTCTTCCTGCAACATTTGAGTAATTCTTAATTTCTATGTGTGTATAAATTATGCACATTGTAGAGCTCATGTAACAGAATTTCACAAATGAAAAAATAAATATGTGGCAGTCTGAGCTCCCAGTACATTAAAATAAGCAACAACATACTTCTGTAACACTACTTAGGATAATAATGCAAATCTGCATGGCTTTCGGGCATGCGACATAGAAAAACATATTAGAGCATTAATATATTGCCTATTGAATTTATTATTTCAGAAATATGATTGCATCACACGCCTAGTCTCACTGGTACTAATATTTTTTTAAAGATTTTGATTCCTATGATGTTTTATTTTGTAACACTCTTTAAATGTTAATGCAAGAAATAACCACAGCCAAACAAATATTAAAGCCAACATGTTCATTTTGATTCCTGACACAAGAGTAATGGAGACTTGTGTACAGCTTTGCAACAATCAGTCACATTTAGACCAGTGATGGGTGAAGGGAAAAATATTGATTATCTCATTACAATGGCACCTGGCAGTGGGCAAAAGGCATTAGTCAGCAAGTGAGCATTTTGCCCCTGATGTGCAGGAAACAGAAAAGGTAAATGGGGTTTCTATTCTATGAGAGCCGTGGAGCTTTTTGCATTTGGATTCCCTGTTTAGTTTGTGCTCCCTGTTCTAAAGCCACCAAATGAAACATATTTCGTTATTGATGTTTAGATCACTGTCAAAACGTTTAAAACTTGTTTCAAGTTACAATTTAATCATTGATAGTAACATTTCTGGATGGCTTGATTTAAACTTTTTTTTTCTATCCAGAAAAAAAAAAAGAGCATAGATCTCTGTGGTTGACTGGTTTAAATCCAGCCCAGTTTAGGGCACAGACCCACAGGGTTTACTTTCAGGAAAAACAAATAATTCAATTTTATGTAATTAAGTGCTTAAGCAACACAAAGCAAATCTTTCAGCAGTATTTAGTTGTTTTGGTGCACTATCAGAGTTGATTTCTGTCTAAAACGTATCTAAACTAATACAATTTCTAAATGGGGCATTTTAGACTCTTATCTTGCTTGCACTGTTGCAATATGTGAGGTTAATTGGGGCTGCACGTTAGAAAGCAGCAATTTACTAATGTCTGCCAGGATGTTGTTAGAGCTAATATGTTTATCCATAAATGTTCCAACTTATTAGTAGACAGGTCTCGTTTTCCCTTTCTGGGCGTTTTAATTTCAGAAACTACCATAGCCGTGTAACGTTCAGCATCTCCTAGGAATAGAACATAATTATGAGACAATGTGCTTTCTGTAGGAGCTGAGGAGAAGGCGAATATGTGCAGAGCTCTTTATGCAGTGAGACGACTGCAGGTGAATATATTAAGAGCTGTAAGCCGGAGATCACAGACCGTGATTTTAACCCAAAAGGATCATCGTACCAACCTGTCCCAGCCTGACTGCTTCATCAGTTGATAAAGACCAGCCACACACCTTCAAGATTTTAGTCCTTACCGCAAAATAAAGCTTTTTAATCAGCCCCATCAGATGTGTTACTATGCCAAACTTTCAAGCCTGGAGTGATGCAAGAATATCCAATGTTTCAAAACCACCCATCCATCTTTTTGTGCTGATCAGGTCACCAGGGTAACAGCAGCAATATCCAGGAGGCGTCCTGATTAAACGCCATAAGCACCTCAGCTAACTCCTTTTAAAGTGGAGGAGTAATGGTGCTACAACATGTGCCAAAATTTCTTGCCCTGTACAGCTCTGGAAAAAAATGAAGAGACTACTTAAAACTACTTAAAATGATCAGTTTCTCTGATTTTGGCTTTTATAGGTATGTATTTGCGTAAAATGAACATCGTTCTTTTATTATATGAACGACTCGCAACATGTCTGCAAAAATTTTGTTTTTATTTGCAGAAAATGAGAAATGGTCAAAATAATGAAAAAGATGCAATGCTTTCAGACCTCGAATAATGCAAATAAAACAAGTTCATATTCATTTAGAAACAGCAATACTAATGTCTAATCAATATTTGGTGGAATAACCACAAGGTTTCAATGCAGTGGGCTCTTCATTTTCTCCAGAGCTGAACATTCGGCTGACGTATCTTAGTTGGAGATATTGTTCACATAAAAATATATATATATTTTTCTGTCATTTCAAAACTGAAATATTTCATAAAACTATTTGGAAAGAAACTGCAGCTTCTTACGCTTAATTCAGTGGCAGTATTGAGCACAGAAACCCACAAAGGAGCAGAAAGGAAATCCAAAGTGACACTGGCAGCTGACTCTCTGAGGTGACATTAAAGGAGACAGGACAATTAACATGATGCTGCACTGCAGGTGGAGCAGGACTGAATAATGACAGTCTATCAATCTCATGACAAACCACAAGGCCAGCAGCTACAGGAAGCCTTACTGACATCTTAGGGTCAGTTCATATGTAAATGTAGTGTTTGAGTTGGATATAAAAGGACTCAGTTTGGCGTAGAGATCTTAAGGGGAAACGTTTAAGCTTGTTCTTATTGCACACATTTCTCGCTATAACTCGCATAGAGGTAAACCAAATAACTCAGATCCAGTAAGTTGTCCTGCTTCAATTGAATTACATTGAAAACTGTTCAAAATTACTTAAAACCACTGTTCTGTAAGCAATAAATTCTTCAGAGCATGACATTACTTTAAGCAAATGATAGATCTTGGAATGTGTGACATTTTTTAAGCACCATTACCAAGTTAATTAGGACTCTGTGCTATATAATCACAGATTCGTACGTGGCATCACAATGTCATATGTGGAATCCTCTTGTTTTAATGCATTTTTGAAGCTGCGAGAGATCCTGTGAATTATTTCAGAGCCGAAGGGAAACGGGGAGTTCACTGGAGCAACCACTCAGAGGTTGATTCTTGTTCGTTCGCAGCCCTCTGCTATAAAACGCTGCCATATCTCAGTAAACCCGAAGGCTGTGGGGTTTTGTACACACGATAAAATGCCTATTTCAGCACATCACAACCTATTGACCAGCGTTGGCTGAGAAATCATCAACACTGTGCACAGTTCAAGATACAAATGCAGTAATTTATTAGGCAGAGGCAGAGCTGCCATGACAGAAAAAGCACATATTTCTCCCCGTCATTATTTTACAGCTTGTATCTAACGGAAAGAGAGCAACACCAACACGCTTGCCTTCGCTGATGGACTGATACGTGTATTGGGTTTTTCTGACGCAATTCTCATGCGGTAACAAATCTCGCTTCTCCCACTATATAGGGAGACACGTATTATGATCAAGGTTTTATTATATCAAGCTCACATGGCATGCTCAAGTCCTGTATGACTTGCGATCGGTAATAATTCATTACTGCATGACATCCTGGTCTTTCCAGAACCGAGTACACTCATCCTGTCAGAAACAAACGCTTCTGCGTGTCACCAGAGCCCATTTCTTCAGGTCATGCTCCCAATCTCTGAAAGATAAAGGAGCCAGTATGGAAATGTTATCGTGCTTCAGAGGTAAAAGCTGATGTTCCCCCATGTTTATTACCTGTGTTGGCTCTACAAGAGAGAGCTTGTTTACATGTAAAAATGCTGGTGAATTGCAAACAGAATCAAAGCAATGCATCACCAGATTGAAGTATAAGGAGCACGAATGGAGGTGGATGAATTTAGCCGTCCGTGTCTGTTTTTCTTTCGTTTTCGTCTTAGCTGAAAAGAGTATCGATCTAAAGTTTGTGATTAAAACCAGGGCTGTTGTTACCGCTCAAATGCAATCAGCACACAGATCTGAAACTAGTCGCTCGGTTACCCTGCTGCACACGTGCACAAAGCGCATGCAAAAACTGTGGAAGGCTGGCAGCATAAACAAATACCATGCAGAGACATTTAGCAAACCAGGGAGCTGGAAGTGGACCAGGATTCAGTCGGTGTCCTTGGCCTGAAATGCATGAGATGAGATCTTTGTTCGGCGTCTATACATAACAGGAACAATTATGCACAGGACCTGAGGTGTGTATGCGGTCTGTGTGTTTGTGAATGATGACAAATGTGTGTGTCTGACCCAAGTCCCATAAACTGGCAAGTGATTGAAAGCTCTAAAACGGTGAAGGTGCACTCAGGGGAATAGGGCTAATCTACATAATGGTGGAACTGTATTAACAATATCCTACACACACTTACACACACACACACCTGCTCGGAAACATGTGCACTGATTGAGAACCTCTCCTGTTATCCACACAAGCAGAGTTTCTTCAGACTGCTGCATCCGACTGAGCCAGCCTGAGTTAACGCAAAGATGAAATAATATTCCTCTACTTTGACTGCATTTAACATTTTGGTAGGGATGCACTTCTGGTTTTATTGCACACAAAGAATACAGACTGATGACGACAGCTACACTTGGTCATTCATATTCCTTGGACATTTTTTCGGACACATTCACAACATCTTGAGCTTCGTGTGCAAACCCTCGTCTTCTACCGTTTTTGGTTTACAGGGATAGCCAGCTCTAAATCAGAAACCTTTTGTTATATTGAATCCAGTTGAGTCCGGTGAGTGTAAAGTTAAAGAGAAGATTATTTGTTGCAAAAATGCAGTGCATTTAGCAACTGCGATATTTTCGCAATATTTTCTTCCCAACATTCTCTTCCCAATATTTTCTGAGCTACCCACATATCTTGAGGCAAACTAAAAAACAAGGCTTTATATGGCTTTCAACTCCAGCTTTCCATTTGCCACTCTTAAAATAAGACCGGCTTTGCAGAGGGCAACACTAATAGTTGTTGTGTCGTTAGGCCCTACCACCTGAGTAGTTGAGCAGCTCCTCCAGGATTAGGGCCTTCTGCCGACTTTTCAGATAAATGCTCTGTTCATCTGGCCTATCGGTTCAAATTGTGGGAGGATTGCAGTTACTCTCTCCACTGTCTAATTAAACAAGTGCTCTTTGAGATGTTCAAATCTTTGTATATTGTTTTTTAAACCTAAACTTGCTTTAAACTTCTCCACAACTTTATCCCTGACCTGTCTGACATTTTCCGTAGCCCTCATGATGGTTTTTGTTCACCAATATTCTCTCAAAATCTCTGAATCCTTCACAGTAAAGCTGGATGTATCCTGAGACTTAATTACAAACAGTAGAACTATGTACTTATGAAGCGTCTTCTGAAGGCAATTTGCATTGGATTTGTTTAGGTGTATTAGGATAAAAGGGGGTTCAATGCAACATGCATACCACACATGCTAGATTTCAATTTGTGAAACAACAAACATGTAATTTCCCTTTCACCTGTAAAATCACCTTAAAGTCATATTGAGCAGTTTTTAATTATGGCAAAACGAGAAAAGAGGTTTGAATAGGCTGTATGCTTTGGCAGAGGTGTGTGTCTGCGTGCGTGCGTGCGTGCGTGCGTGTGTGAAAAATTACTTTTCCTTATTGTTACAACTGATTTCCTTAAACAACACAAGCAGTAAAACAACAGCAGGAAAGCGACACAAACACACCCTACTTTAGAAAGTCACGAAGGAGTACGCAATCTCACACGTAGTGTGACGGTACAGTGAGTGCCACTGTTTGTATTGATAACCTGTTTCAACAGAGCAGTGCGTTTGTTAGCCGGACTCTGCGGCACTTGGAGACAATGAACTGAACTTATATCAATAACACTGCGAACAGGACACAGGTAGAGCTCTTAAAAAAAAAAAACACACACACACACGCGCGCACACACACCCAGGCAAATTAAATATCTCACCTCATATTCCACACATTATTCACAACCTGACAAACATGAAAATGTAGCCTGTAAATAAAGACTGTGATGGCATTTCTTAGGTGCCAGTAGATCAAATTATCAGCAAATTCAAGGATTTGGTAAGCAAACACATTAACATGACTCATACAGTCAAGCACCTCTGAGTGGGACGTCAAGGTACATGCGTGGGAGTAATTCCTTTTGATTCGGCAGAAATGGGACCTTGGTGATCCTGCTCCCTCACTTCAAACTGGCTGGTTTGTGCTGCCGCAGCAGTGACACGCTGTGTGATGACCTGTGGAATAGCCACACATGCACCAAAAATAATAAAGCTTTTAGATTTCTATTCATCAGAAATCACAGAGCAACAGTTTGAGAGCCTGCTTGGTGGTTGCTATGCGAGTTAGTACGTTGGCAACCTGAAAAGGTTTATAAGCCAGTTTCCATACCAACATGCGCCGTCTCCTCACCAAGAGGAGAAAAAAAATAAATAAAAAATGAAGAGATGGGAGAATAAAACAGAAGTTATCGCTCAGTAGAAATCTCAGAGCTCAGAAATCATACTAACTTTCTATATTTATGTCTGAATCTACAGGAGATGCATTGAGCTATCTTAATTTGTGTACAAGCTGATCTTATCAGGATTATATGTACAGTGCCCCATTCCATAAACACTCCACCTATGTTTCCACCTTACAAGCACAAATTCCTTTTTATGTGATTGACCAACACCAAGTCATTAAGAAATAGCACGGAAATATACATTGTTTTAATATTTTGCAAAATTCTGGAAAGAGTGCCCTGCATTTGCATTTATTCTTACTGTGGGACCTTTTGGGAATCTTGCATTCCCCCCACCCCTCCATTCTTTCTTGCAAAATAGCTCAGTGAGTCAGATTAGATGGTGAACATCAATAATTACGAACATACATTTTCAAGTCTTATAGCATATTTTTAATTGCATTTAAATCTATGCTTTGACTGGGCCATGCACATGATCATACTTCGTTTTAAATTGCTCCATAAAATCTGAATGAAATACTTTGGAGTTTGTGGTTATAAAAATGGGGCAAAACATGAATAGGCACTTTACATACTGAAACTAGGGTTACTATGAGAATAACTAACATTCTGGATATAAAGACTTTCGTTCTTTAGCGACTCTACAAGGCTGTCAGTTTGCAAAGCGAGTGTGTTAATGCTAAACTTGTCAGGGAGCCGCCATCTAGAAGTGGACTGGACAGCTTTTACAGGCCTCCGGCAAAGAAAAGTGGACACATGATCTGCTTTATTCTTTTCTCTTTGTTCTTTGTCATCAGTTCACTGACCTTTATATCACAAATTTGCTGACCTCGAGTTGAAGTCTGACTTTTTCCACTGTAATAGTTTCCCAGACTGATCTTTTGATCCCTGCGAGGGCCACTGTCACTGGCTCATAATGGACAGAGGCTTCAGGTGGATTTCCAGCAACAAAAATGACAGCAGCAGCAGGTTTCTCTCAGCAGAAGGAAGTTGAACTAGCTGGAGGACTTGACAAATGGAAAATATTTTTTCTTATTACATCTGAAGAAATACTTTTTTAAATTAAAGAGATCAAATTTTAAGCCTTTCCAGCAGGACTAATAATATCTTCACATAAGCTCAGAGTGGGTACTTTCAATCTGTACCGTCTAGATTAGTACCAAGAGGAATGCTTGAAGATTTATCTGGCTGGAGGTCTTGACTGGAACACGTTTTCACTCTTTACCTTCATCCACAGCCACGCAGAAGAATGATCACATAAGCCGAGTAACGCTATTAAAACCTGAAATGGCAGGAAAAATAAGATGACTAATGGGCTTACACTGCACCCTCGGCTTCACAAGATTGGTTCACCCTCAAAGTAAGCAGATTAGAGTGCCCTGTTTATTTATTTATTTAGATATGGGAGTCACAACATTTAGCTTAGCCTTGTTATACGCCTTTTAGTTCCAATTATTTGGAATAATTAGCATCCATTTCTCGATTAGCAAAGACGACTGTTAAAGTGTATTTCCTGACCAACACTTCATTCAGACTGTCAAAACATAACCAACTAATTTAATCCAGGAATGGAAGGCTTTATTTATTTTTTTTTAAAAATCGAGAATTTATGACTGGCTTTCTGATAGTTTAAGGAGCAAAGTCACTTGTTTAAATGCAAAGAGTTCTGTCATTCATGACTTGAAAGGAATTGAGATAATAAATTAATAAAAAAACATTTTATAAATGTTTGAGATGATTTCAGAGAAAAGGTTCAACTTTTTACCCAATATTTATCCCCCAACCCAGATGGCACCTGAATCAATGTCACTTCAACCTGCTGCAAATTCCCCAAAGTTACTCTTTCAGTTTTCATTTAATGCACAAAAATAGTCTGTAGAAAGAGAAAAAACAATCACAAACACTTCTGGTCTTAAGTTTGGATATTTTTTAATGTAAAATAAAACCTGGATGTTGAAATTAATATATCATCCTAAACATAACCTGCCAAGGTCGTGCCCTATTACCTTCTCACACACAATCATGAACGGCTCCAGCTGCTGGTTTTCTCTTTACACCCCAAAATTGATTTGCTCAACAGCACCCATACTCAGAACAATAAGACAGTTGTTTTGTAAAATCATTTCTAATCCAATACATGTTCTAGGACCATTAGCTTAAACAACAAAAACGTATGCGTTTCAGCTGGCTGTGTCACTTAGCAAAGGCCTACAACAACGACCCAGCAGTCAACCTGAGATGGTTAGGATGATCAGGAGCAGCTTCAGTGGCTCAGGCCTGTCATGAACTGCAAGCCGCTAGGATACCAGTTTTACACAAATCAACACGGACATGCAGGGTGGTGTCAAACATCCCCTGCTCAAAGGTCAGCACCTTCAGACTTGCCTCCAAGGAAAAAAATTAAGTTATGTGGTGAAAGTTTCTATCGTCAGGTCAGGTGAAAATTAAGCTGTCTGGTTCCAGAGTCAAAAGGTTTGAAAAAGTCAACATGAGGTGATCGAACCCAACATTGTACCAACGTGTCTGCATAGTAGCCGACAGTGGAGCTCTGTCTGGTTCTTTGGTTGGAATAAAGAAAAAGGTGAAAGCTCAACGTCATTTCAACTCAACAAACTTGTTGTGTGTTGCACTATTTCAGGCCTAATGCTGTTAATCAGAATTAAAAGAGAAATTTGCAGATGGATTAAAAAAAATTTGTGGCCATAGTGAAACTTGCTGAAGGACATTAGCCAAAACATTAGTGGAAGTGTATCTACACATTTAAGTCACAACATATAATGCTTGTTTTTAGTAGATAATTCAAGTCATTGGATGTAGTATTTATAATGCATAATTTCAGCATAAAAGTGGAACGGTCCCCATAATCAAAAGCCCAAATGAAAACATCTGCTGATGTCAAAGTCAAAGTCACTGGTGAGCTATTTCATCCTGAGCCATGGTGCAAAAGATCACTTAAACCCCTGCAAACCCTGCACCAAAACATTTTATATACAGAATAGTCCAGAATGATTGATGGTTAGATTTATTGATTTGATTAATTTTGCACTGAGTGCATGGTTGCACCTCCTAATCTTTATGCATTATGATAGAAAACCTTCAAACTAAATGTGCAAATTTGTCCCACAGCTGCCTTTAGAGCAAATGTACGCAATTAATTAGGTTTTAGAAACCAAACTTAATTTACTGTGATGACCAGCTTTGTAGACAGCTGCTACATCTACATCTGTTGGCAGGTTGGCGTAAAAAACAACTTAATGCTTATTTTCAGGAACTGGAACACTGCAGGGAAAGCGAGGCACTGCATTAAGTAAAGCTTCTGTAAACTATAAACATATCACTCAGAACCAACATTTTGTTACAGAAACATGTCCTTTGTTTTAGCTCTTTGCTAGAAAGTAATGTTACAAAATCCTGACATATTTTATGGTGAGCAATACTTCTCCAAAGGTCCTGTACCGTCTAGAATCTAGAGGCACAACAGAGAGGCATTTTAAGAAATGTCTGAAGATACTTACACCCACTCCTGAGCCTCCAGCTCCTAATTCCTTTTCCATTTGTGTCTGCTGTGTGAAAGGCACACTTGCAAATAAATAAATAAATAAATAAATAAATAAAGGTGCAGCAAACAAAACGACGGTGGTCACCATTCTAAGCACTCCACAGGCTATAATGGTAGTCCACACTGGGTATCATTAAAGGGTGGTAGATGTCCTGTGTAGTTTTCTCTGAATACCTTTTTGATGAATCTTTGGTGCCACAGGTTGTTGTACGTGGAAAGAGCCCAGATTCTCAGACCATTTCATCTTTTCTCTGCTGGTTTATTTAAACATGGGTTGTAGATTATTCCAGACAGTGATCAGTGTTTTATAAAACAGTAATCTAAGGAGAGTCTCCTTTGCCAGGTTGTAAGCCATTCGACTAATCACAATTAGGGCTGCACAATATTGGGAAAAACATTTTTTTTTTATCAATTTTTAACCTTGCAACCTTAACCTTAAGTTATGCTGCACTCCTGCCAACTTTGACAGTTAATCAGAATTGCTCCTACCTCTTTTTGGGACTCTTCCAATATGGTTTTTGTCCATATTAAGAGTTATTCTTATTGCAGGATTGCATTATAATAGAAAATATTACATTAGACAACAATTATTTCACTCCAAACAGCCCTTTGTGATATGAATATTGCACACTGATATTGTCATGATGATATATTTTTGATATATCTTGCAGCCCTAACCACAATCTTACGCCAACAGCCTGGAGCTGGTCTTAGTTGTGGAGACCAGTTTCTAACTCTTAATTAGCTTCACATGCTGTGCTCTGTTGGTGTCCCTGGAGATGGACACTTAAAGGTAACATCAGCCTTAGGTTGTCAAATAGTAAAAAATCTCCTTTCACTTAATCTACTTGTTCTCACCAATCATCATCATAACTCGGCAACTAAGAAAGAGGAAGAAAAGCACTTCTGTGCAAATTAGGTCGACTCATACCAAACTCACAAGATATGACAGACAAATGAACAAATTTGTTTTACTGTTCTGTAACCAGGTCATTATGTGTTGCAGATTTCTGCCCTGGTCCCTCTTCCAAATGAGATCTGGATGTCAATGGGGTTTTACCTGGTTAAATAAAGGAACGGTAAAAAAATGTATATCAAAGGTTTAGGAGTCTATTAAACAGCAGCCATGCTACGGAAATTAATGATGAGAATTATGCTTTTATCACTGTTTGGTTGGGAGCATATTCTCAGCTGCAACCTCGGGTTACACACATGCATGGGAACACTTTCTTTAATGATGGGTTGGGGTCTAATGAAGCGCCATCTTGGCCCCGAGCGGCTTCGCTGCAGAGGAAAATGCTATGTTCTCCTGCCTTAAATCTTGACATGGCTCTGTAACTTGTGCCTGCAACAATGTAATCCAAATGTAAGTGTAGAGAAAAACGTTTACAAGCTTTTCTCCCAAGGCTTTTAATCAAGAATAAATGTCTGTTCTTTTTTCCATCTTAGCAGGACAGGGAAACAGACAGAGGTCGACTTTTCTTTGGTCATTAAATCTAAACTAATTAGAGTGACATCAGGTTAATAGAGTGGCTGGATTTAAAATTCAAGATTTTGTTTGTGATAAAATGCGTACCAAAATAGAGAGGCAACAATCAGAAATTTTGTGGCCAATTTCTGATCAAATGAATAGTATTAAAACTTGACTAGAAAATCATTATAGCATTTCTCAGAACAGCTCACTAGCTTTTGTGTTCACCTAGAAAAAAGGATATTTAAAATTTAATGTTATGAGTTAGATTTTTATTCATTCATTCATTTTTTTAGTCACTATAAAGGAGATTTAGATTTAACCTATTAATTATTTCTACTACGATCACAGGTGAAGTCACTGTGTGGATGTAAGAAAAGCAGCAGTCTGTTATACAGCTAGTTAGTGAAAGACTTCACTTTTTTTTCCCCAAAAAACAAACACTGGATTATTATGGAGTTAACATTCTTATCAGGCATTTTAAAATGCTTTATACCCAGCATGTCAGCCAAACTATGGCTACCATTAAGATTGACCACTTGCAATGAGAAAAACAGGTTTCAAGGCACAACATGTTCAGGACATTTAATGCAAATTCTCTCCAAAAATGAATGTAATCACAGCTTCAATGAAATTCTTTAAATTGAGCATTTGTGCATGCTTTTCTCTTGTCATTGCTACTTCCTTTCTGATGCACTGCTCACCATTCCTTAGGCACATACACAAACTCACACACCCATTTCCTTCCTCTAGTAGCTGGAGAACCGGCAGATCATGTCAAAGGTGAAACTGTAAGCAATGCAAAGAAAAAGTGGACATAAGGAAGTTGGTGAGACAGAAGACGGAGCACAAGGAGGACGAGGAGAGAAGAGATGGAAGGACGTGGTAAACTTGCTTCCCAATGGGAAGTTGTTATCAGCGACACCTCTGGTGTCAGTCAAGATAAGCTGAAAAGCTGAAGGGTGTCACAGCCGACAGTAGTTGCTACATGAACGCAGGAATCTAAACGTACTCTACCAAACTTTAAAAGAGCACATGCACGTACACACCGACAGACAAAGCGTAAAGTGAGTGAGTGCTGCAGTGAGCAAGGTAGAACAGGTTAGCGAGAGGTTGTGAAGACAAAGAGGCCGAAAACAAAGACAGAGGAGTCAGGGGACCAAGACGGGGCCAGAGCAGAAAAAAAGGGCAACAAAGTGAAGGGAAACACTGCAGCAGAAAAAGCGACTAAAAAATAATAGATGGAAGGCGTCATGCAGGGGCAGCAAGGTTAAAAAGAGTTCGGAGGAACACCGCAGCAGACCAAACTTCATCCTCCACCCTCTTACATATCCTTCTCCTGTTCCCTTTACTTTTTTTCCCCCCCTTTCACTTCCTTTGCACAAAATCACCCAACAACTAATGAGGCGTGGGTGACGGAGTCCAGCAGTACCGCACAGCGCCGTGCACTTGGTGTGTCTGGAAAGTTTTTTTTTTTTTTTTTTTTTCCTTTTAAAAAGCAACCATAATATTGCCGTTTTATTTCTGTATAGAAGGGAAAATATTTCAAATGACAAGAAGAATGCCTTCTTTGTCTCTTATTTCTTGAATCTAATTGGTTCCTCAGCTCAACAAATCAGAAAACCGCACTGAGAATATCTGCTGCTGAACAGTCGCCACAAGTGGGAATGACGACAACCCTCAGTGTGTGTTTGCGTGTGTGTGTGTGCTCATGTTTGTGTGTAAAATAGCCACACAGGCTCCGATTTGTTGCTATGGCACCCTGTCTTCCTGAGGTGCAAAAATCAGAGTACAATTTATACAAACAATTTCCTCTCAATAATGAAGCAGTGGATGCACTAACCCTGGAGTGCATGCAATCTCACACCTTGGACAGTGGATTGCAACTAAACTCAGGGGGAGATCGAGGACGGTCGCCACATTTATATTACATCCAGCAAACAGGAGTCCATCAGGCCCAATAAAACATAGAAGTCACAGTTATAGCAACTAATGCTTGCGTTTCCAAACAGAGGATCAGATGTGCTTTATACCTTAAGGGCAACTCATTTACATCCAGATAAGTGAGTAATGTGCACAAGAGCAGAACGATTAGATGTGCTTCTGTCCATAAATGACTTATAGCCCATATGGAAGGAGAGAAGGGGAAAAAAAACAAGATGCTGTTATAGCCTCTTGTCTGTAAAGGTTTATGGTAACTCGACACCATGACATTTGCAGATCATTGATAAAAACTAGACTTAAGTAGTAGGGAAAGAATATGTAAATTCACATGAATTACTCAGTCGTCACAATTACACATTATATTGTCAAAAAGCTGATTATTTATGGTGTGAAGAACAAATTGTTCCAGTCTTAATTTATTTGGATTCAGCTTAAACTGGATGAACAAAGAATTGATTTATCACATAAATGAAAAGATGTCTTAAACCACAGCAAATGTAGGGTGAACCAACATTTGGCTCTTCACTTTTAACTCTTTAATCTCCGATCAACTTTGTCTGAACTGCAAGATTTTATATTTTAGACTAAATTAATTCTTAGTTTTGCCAATAAGGCTGATTTTTCAAACATAATAAATTTTTCTAACCTTTCAAACTATTGCCATTTTTCTTGTAATGCTTATTCTAGTTTTGCTCATATTTAAATGCCTTAACTGGGGATTTAATGTTAATCTGAGGAAAATAGGTAGATTCTGCCACAGAGGACAATTGCTTAGGGATGTCAGTGAAATTTAAATCATTTTATTTGTAAAACATGTTTTAACCACGCGTTTCTATCAGTAATGTTAATATTTAGTGTAAATCGTTTTTCAGAACCACTGTTCGTTTTAGACCAGGTGTAATGGGTTCCTAAAGGTTTCCACTTTCCAAAAAACATTTTTTTCATAATGTTTTGCAAATTACCAAAATAATAAGTTGTTTATTTCTGTGTGAAACTCTGCAAAATGGCAGCTTCGGTTTTCATCTCTTTTGAACGTAAGGCCCGGTTCCAACGTGACCCAAAGTGAGAAAATCTACAGTACAAATAGAACCGAGTGCCTGAATGAACCAGAATAGCTTTCTGTTTGAGTAAGCTACGCTGGTGGCAGGCAGAACTGCTGCTGGAGCATAAATCTGAAACAGAAAGAGACACAGGTGGTTGAATCTCCAAGCAGAAACACAAACTGATTCAGAGAGCTGTCTGATCCATTGGGCTATCTTTCTCCATCCTAATCTTAGCAACCCGATACAGAAAACTGACGGATTATCCTGGTGGATCCAAAATTGTAGGTTTCCCTTTTTATACGTCACATTTTATACATTTCTAATGTCTAATTTTGTTATTTCTGTTTACTTGTCTTGCCTATTATGACATATGAAGCTGCCTTTCTTGGTCAGGTCGTCCTTCTGCAAGAGGTCTTTATCTCTACGGGTTTTTACCTAGTTAAATCAAGGTTAAATATTAATAACTAAGACTAAATCAGGTTAGACAATGAAAACATTCCTTAAGTTCGCCTTCTTTTAAAAAAATGTATTTGTCTTTTACATGAACTCTTCTTCAATAAGCGCCTCATTTTCTTCTGTTTTATGCGAGTAGGCATTAAATGATTAGCATCAGGTATGAATTTCCTCAACAATCTTCTCTAAATTGTTCTTTTTCCCCCAAATGGATTTTTTCAGTAAACATCAGTTCTAATAATGCAAGAATTCTCCTCTTTTCCCCACATAAGTGCAGTTGTTGAATCTGCGGAAAGCTCGATTTCAAGCCTCAGATTGACTTAATGTTTCTGATAAATTACAGCAGTGAAACGTCTTCAGCACCAGCAAGCCTTATTAGTTTTGCAGGCACATAAAGTCCTTTGAAAGAGTCATATTTTTGCAACACAAGTGTCGTCTGGTTCAGTCTCCCTAGAAAGATGTAATTTCATTTGCAGCTATGACAGAGTTGCAGATGTTAAATCATGTAAACCAACTGCTAATGACTCGATAAGATTGCAGATAATATTTAGCTAAATTAAAATTGAATTGTGACAACAGGAGTGAATTAATCTGGGCACAAGCAGAGATAGATGGTCCAGGTGCCGAGAGGTGCAATAACAAAGACGGCAGAAAGACGCAGTGGAGATTACAGCCACACCAACAGCACTGCACTGACTCACGTCGTCGTATTCAACATGCACGTCAACACACATCCACATCACCACCTATATAAACAGACCCTAATCACACAGGTTTGACCTCTCATCCGTGAACTTTTCCACCTCGTACTCCCTCACTGTCCCCCCTTCCTTCCTTCTCCACAAAATGTTTCCTCAGTTCCTTTCTTTTTTTGCTCCATTATTTTAAAATCGAATTCAATGCAGCCTGACGCAGCTGCAGGTTTACAAGGCCAAACAAATCAGTGCTGCTGTCAGAGTGCCCCCATGTGTTCAAATACTCCAACAACAGTCAGTGTACCTCCAGACGAGTGTGGCTGCAACTCTCATGCATAACTCAGAAATGATTTTGGATGCATTTTATTTTTTGCTAAATAAGTAAAATTTATTTTCATGATTGTTCACTTTTAGATTCCACTTTGTGCGAAAAGACAATTTAGAGAGACAGAGCCTTACCGAAGATTCTGTCAAGTTCCAGTCACAAACTTCAATTTGTTTTGTTGGGATTTTATGTGACAAACACAAAAGGATTGTAAATTGCAAAAACGTTTTCATACTTTGTGCTTACGAGAAAGCCTTTAGTAAAATGTTTTATAATCCACATGGATTCTTCCAGTAAACATTCGTCTTAAAAATACAGGAATTCTCCTTTGTGAGTGCAGCTGTTAAATTTGTGGGACGGTAGAAGCCAGGCCCCATGTGGACCTAGTTTTACCGATGAGTTATAACAGTGACTTTTCTTTCAAGCAGCAACTAGACTGAACACAAGAAATGACAAAGGTTTTTCTTTGTTCTTTTAAAGAAAACTGTGTTGTGTATTTTATTCTGCCTCTTTATGCCACTAAATTTTAAATTCACCAGTCGCCTTCAGCAGTTATTTAAGAGTAATTTACTGCAATGTAATCTCCGTATAAATCCAGCTGTTCTGCCACGGCCTCAGAGGTTTGTTAGAGAATATTAGTGAACAACAGATGGGTCAGAGAGGAAGATGAGGAGGAGTTTGCAGCAATATCTCCAACATCTCTCGGAGCAATGTTCAGAGACCAAAACTGAAGCTTTTGACCTACAAGCAAAATACTGCATGGAGATGAACTTAACTTCATACACCAATCTGAACAAACCATCACATGCTCCCATCATCCCATGGTGGTGGCAGCGTCATGCTGTGGGGATTCCTGCCTTCAGTAGGATGAGGGAAGATGGATGGAGATAAACTGTGGGCAGTCCAGGAAGGAAACCTGTTAGAGGCTGTGAGAGTTGAGACTGGCCTGGAGGTTAACCTTCCAGCACGATAACAAGCTGCAACAGAGTGGTCTAGGTCAAAGTTCAGAAAGTTCCCAAGTGGGAATTTGTGACAAGACTTGAAAACAACTGTTCACAGACTTTGGCCTCCATCCAGTCTGACTGAACTACTGAACTACTGCTAGTTTGCAAAGAATACGGAGCAAAAATGTCAGCCTCTAGATGCGCAAAGCTGGTAGAGACATATCCACAAGACTGGCAGCTGTAATTGTGTTAAAAATGGTCCCTCCAAGTTTAGGCTCAGGAAGGTTAAACATAAATGCACACTTTCCAAAATGTTCTTTGTGAAAAAGTTAGAAAACAATGCATCATTTCCCTTCCACTCCACATAAATGCAAAAGTGTGTTGGTCTCTCGCATAAAATCCCACAAAATATGACTAAGAGTCAGAATATTTCTGCAATTTTGCTATTAACATAAATGCATGAGAGCTCTCGTTCGCTTTCGTGTCAATGTCACATTATGTCAAGCCAAGACTTTGAACTGAAAGGGAGGCGATTTCTGACACTTTCTCCAAGAGAGATACTGTAATCACATAGCAGCAGCTGCAAAGTGGAAATGAGGAGCAACTTCTGCCTTGACTTCATTTGAATGCCCCGCATCAATTACGGCATCACTCCGCCTCCCAAACACCAACTTCAAAGTCTTACAAGTGTTCTCCCTCTTCCTCCAACACGCATGTACACACTCACTCACACATGTCTATAAGGAATACCAATGAGTTCATTGTTTCCATTTCAAAGGGAAGCATTGGGCCTGCAAAGGGTGAGAATTAAACGCCTCCCCAAAACAGGATAAATAAGATAAAAATAAATAAATAAATAAAAGGAAGACAAGGAAAAGGGACATCTAATCCACAGGGAGGTTTCAGTGCCAAGTAGGCCTCCCTTCCTTCAATCACCTCATTATCTCATGCTCTGAACTTCCAATACATATTTAGTCCCATTACTCTGAATGGAGAGAAAAAAAAACCATAAGAGTAAATACATTTACACCCAGTGATTGCATGTGCAGATTATGACAATGTGTATCCATAACAAAATATATGAGCACTTTAGCAGCTATTCACCAATAACATCAACTCATGTACGCATGAGTAATTGTACCATTTTAAGATTTTAATGGGTTCCAGCATATTTTCCAAACAATAATTATAGTTAAGAAATAATGTATTAATCTGCAGCTTCGATCGTTTTGCTGTTCATCTCAGTGACAAACGTTTAACTTGTGTTTGACTCTGAATTGCTTTATGGTTGATCATTCTTTCAGTACATCAACAAACCAATGTGCCATCCTGATTTCTGTCCCCCATGCGAACGCAGCTTCAAAACTAGACCAAGCCTGCAGTGTAGACATGAAGCTTCATCGACTCCGGTCCATCTGTGGATCAGGACTCTCAGAAGAG
Organism: Poecilia latipinna; assembly: GCF_001443285.1. Taxonomy (NCBI): domain Eukaryota; kingdom Metazoa; phylum Chordata; class Actinopteri; order Cyprinodontiformes; family Poeciliidae; genus Poecilia; species Poecilia latipinna. The sequence goes on along the minus strand of NW_015112703.1, from coordinate 300,405 downwards.
CCACAAACCAGTCAAAAACTTGCATATGAAAATCAACGATGTAGTTCCTCACAAAATTATTTGTACTCATTGAACTCTTTTTTTTTTTTTTTTCCACGAACTGCAACAATGAATGTTTTTGTGAGTGATCAACACGAAGTAGTAAGTGCAAAGTTGAAAGAAGAAGATATAGCTTAGCTGGCTGCAAGTCTGAGCAGCTGAAGGCTGAACTCTGCCTACATACCCCAGAATGCTGTGCGGTTCTGGATTGGATTCAGTGAAATTATTAAATTCCATTATATGTATTTTTTTTACTGATGTTAATTATGCCTTTATCGCAATATTTATGTTATTGATTTATTGCCCAGCTATAGCTGTAACATAAAAGAAAATGCTGTGAAAACTTTTCCCAACACACTGTCACAGGGTGCAAGGAGTTGGAGAGGCACTGATTGCGTTATAATTTGTCGTTATCTTTAAAAAAAAAAAAAAGAAAACCTCATTAGCAATAATTCAAAGCACTTTATATATTTTAATATTTTACATGTCAGTTTTCCAATGAAACATTTGTTACATCTTCTCCCCCAAAGCCTCATCTGCTGTCCTCCTTTGCTTCAGTACTGCTTATAGTTGGTTACAGATTAAATTGTTCCAATCTTGAAAATCACAGAGATTAAAGGGTTGAGAGAAGCAATTCTGCTGCACAGTTAAAACACTCGTCTAAGGATTACTGTAGCGGTGGCCACACTCTCAACACTGCAGCACTGGTCAAATGTGTGCTAGTGAGCACAGACATGTTCGTTTCACCACAGACTGTGTAACGTAGAGCTCAGTATATGCTTCAGTAATGTCTGCACAATCTTCCCACAAGGGAACAAGAGCATCCTGTTTTCTCTGCTTTCCTTCAGCTGTCTCAGTTCCACTCAGTTCCTCTTTTCCGCACCTTTCCCACTCTACATCCTTATTTACAAGTCAGTTCTTTTGATCTTCTTTTTAACAGGATTTTCTTCTGTTGGATTTTCTCCACTAAGTCTTGTCAAAGTTTTGTGTCAGAGTCTTTAATGTGAATTTAATATATTTTTTAGACATAGCAGCACATTATTGGGAAAGGAAATATTTGCTTATTTCTAAATAGAAATAAAACCACCTTTACGAAATGAACCAATTAATGGAGCTCTGTGCCGTAGAAAAATGTGTTCTACTTGCATTTTCCACAGGTCATCTTAATGGTGAAAAAAGAAGAACACTGAACTTTTCCACCCGCATGCGAAACCTTATGTGTGGTGGAATAACACTAGACATGACACAGAAGATACCATTCCCATAAAAATGGTGGTGGAAGCATCATGCTGTGGGGACGGGGAATTTAGTCCTGTTAGAAGCTGCAGAAGTGTAGAAACAGGCACTCCTTGCATTAGGACAGCTTTTCATTCTGGTCCTCAGGGGAAACTGCCTTAAACATGTTAGTCGTTTCCCCTCTGCCACACACCTGCATAGAGTTGTGGGTGACTAACAGGCTTCTGCAGCACTTGATGGCTGTAGAGGAGGTCAATTGGAATCAGGTGTTCTGGAACAGAGAAATCTAAAATATGCAGGGCAGTGGTCCCCCAGGTCCTTCAGGAACAGAACTGAGAAACACTGCACTGGACAAGGAAAAAAAAACAAACACTAAGGGAATCATTATAGCGCAATATCCTCTCCACAAGGCTTTATCAGCTTACAGTCCATTGAAAAGTAATGATGCTTTGGAGGCTAAAGTAGTGAAGGGAGTCTGATTATCTGCTTCACTCACTATTCCACTGCACTCACGCTCTTCATTAGCGAAAAAAGGAAAAGCGTGAATGTTAATTTGTTAAATCATCTTTTTTGATTTAAAAAAAAATACTTTAATTCCATTTCACAGTTACCTACAACTTCATGTTTGCTCATCACACAAAATAAGATAATAGAAACTCTTGTGCCTGAAATGCTACGAAATGTACAGAAGTTTAAGGGTGTGACAACTTTTGCAGGACGCCGTAGAGGAGCTAACCCTGCCACTTACAAAGGAACACTACAAGGGACTCGATGTGCGCAACACCAGAACAATGCCCGATGAAAATGGGAAACGGCCTCACAAAGGGCAAAGTCAACAGAATCTGGCAGACAGACACTTCATGGCATACTAAATACAAAACGATTTTTTGCGGCTCCGTCAGGTTTTGCTCAAAACCGATTCAGCTGCCAAATTTGAGATTGTGCAGCCGCGCGGATAACAAGGCAGGGAAGCCCTGCTGCTTGCTTACATCTCACAAGTTCAAAACAATCACAGCTTCATGGACTCGCTCGGCTCACCAAGCGTGTTTTTTCGTACGTCTCGATGCTTTCAAGGCTCGTCTTCCATGCTGACATTTTTGCATGTTTATTTTGCTTTAACAAAAAAAAAAAAAAGAGACACTTCTTCAACCTCGAAAAACTGAGCCTATGTTGTTAAAGAACAACCAGCCTTGCTTCTACTTATAAATTGCATATTAAACTTTTTTTTTTCTTTGCAGCGTCTAAGCATCAGAATTTATAATCATTTCTAGTATAAAGTTTTGTAGCTTCAGCCAGAAATTATAAATGTATCAATGCATCGAAAGCAATGCAAATATCAACAAATGCAAAACAAAATCCAAGCATTTACAGCTTCACACATTTATGACTGCGATAAGGAGCAAAACAGTTTCCCATATGTGGTAATTGATATACCTCCACATCACGAAGGGGGGAAATGAAGTACAGAGCTCACAGAGGTGGTGGGCTGAACTTTATACTGTCACTCTGACACTTCTTTCCACACGAGGTGTTTTCAATTACTGTGCTCAGAGGGGGAGACACACAGAAGCAGAGAACGAATCTGACAGGCAGCTATAATTCAACTTTCACACTAAAGCAAAAGAAGTTTAAATTAGTTTTTAAACGAGTACCTTCACAGAAGATCTGTGTGTACATGTGAATGTAAATTTCCACACATGTTAGTGAAATTGTTTTAGCAGACTTGGAAGGCTCAATTTTCTGTCACCCCTGTCTTTCCTGAGGTCACATCCTCCCTTTTCTCCATTTCAATCACTTTCCTCCCCTAATCCCTTCTCCCATTTCCTTCCCAAATGAAAAGTTACTGTTTAATTACTGAGTTGACATTTCTATCCAGGGAGGCTTACATTATTGGAGGCAGTGGAAAAAAAAAAAAAAAGTTTGAGTTCTTCTGCAAATGCCTAGTGACACGCTTCTGACTTCAGTCCTCAGCAATCAACCCCACCCTCTAAACAATTTAATGCCAAATGAAGAGACTTTTAAAAACAGAGTTCTAAATTATTATCATTTCCTAATCTCACCTGTTGTTAAATCCATGTGTTTCTTCACGAGTCTTCAGATACGTTGCACCCGCCTCAAGTCACACTTGAAGCAACCTCTCTAAATTACACAACAACTTCCTGAGATTAAACACTGAAAGCACCTTCTAAAGTGGAGATGCTGTTCCTACGATCTGATGAACTCACTAACATCCTTGTGTCTCATTCTGTGTCAACTGCGAAAAAAAACAAAACAAAGAGACAAACAGCAACACCAACTGCCTCGTCAATCCATCCGACCTAAACCAAGCATATCTTCAAATGTCTACCTCACACTCGCATCTGCTTAGGATCCCAGAAACCAAAATTTCTTGGGAACTCTTGGGAAAGTTTCCCAAGAAACTTTGGTTTCTGGGATTCGGACAGAAGTGTTGGAATGAGCATTTTTATTTTAATTTATTTTTTTTTGTATAGAAGACCGAGTACAGAGTTACTCAGCATCCCCATCTTATGTTTGCATTCATTCCTGTTCTGCTGGTTGAAAGGCTGCTCCATTCTTAGTACATTGACATAATATTAGTCATAATTCTATCTAGAACAAAACAATCTAGGAGAACAGAAACTAATTATTTGAAAAGAAAAAAGGAAATGTGATTGCCAAACATGTTTTGTTTTGAATCTTAGTAAATAACATGAACCAAATTAACTATGGTAGCTTTGTTCAAGGTCATAAGACCATAAGAGTCTCTCTCTGTCTGTCTGTCTGTCTGTCCTCCCACCCAGTTACACACGCTCACACACTTCAGGCTTCCCCCACACCCATCAGTCTGGCGGCTCTTCATAGTACAGGCTGCCGGTAAATATATTTATATACATTGTAAACCTATTGCTCCCCTGTCTCTCATTCTGCAGCTCATCCAGTTAAAAAAACAACAAAAAAAAACATAATTATACAGAATAACTCTTCATGCCTGAGCGATCTACCCAGCGAATAACAAAGCAATCACCAGAGCACTATTAGTTTAGAAAGCCTAATTACAAAAACATATGACTCAGACAAACCATCTGTTCCAGCTGAATAGGAGAGTCTGAATCTATAAATGAGAGGTCAGAAGAAACATGACAATCACAGGATATATATCTAACGGCTCTTATTCTGGGCCTTTGGAGAGCAATCCATGGTTTTGTCACAGCTCCAATGAGTTTCGTAGTACTGCCAAGAGAACATAATGAAAACAGAGGCTGCACAGTGTGTCCTACCTTTAGGCTACACTCACAGGTCAATATGTGACTGTAACCAATAATGTTACATAAATCCATGTCCACATCCACCCACTGCAAGAGACAGTGGACAAAGCCACATAAATGAACCAGATGTTTTCAAGTCTGCAGTTTTCTTGTGTTCAAATATTGATCAAAATGTTGGATTTTTTTCAAGTTCTGAGTTAAATGTAATTTTAGATTATTAAAAGTAAAGTAATACATTAGACATGGGCAATGTATTTTTGCCATTTCCATCATCGTTTGACTTTTAAATTAAATTCCCAAGACTACATATCTGAACCTTTATCTTATCAATAATGTAGAGGTTATCTTGATTTCTCAGATATTGCATCACATTTATGCTAGTTTATTCAATTATTCATATTTTACTTAAGGACAAACCGCTTAGACATTAAAGCTCAAGATGCAATTATGTCTACACGTTCAGTCTGGCTTTAAAGCAATTACACGTCCGTGTTTATTGAGCCATCATTACTCAACTGGATGTCACCTTGGTGGCAGCGCAGGGACGTTGCCACACACCCACTCCTGCTTAAAATCACAAACTCCAGCTACTGTAAACACTGAGCTTCCTCTCATTACGCTGGAAGAACACACCACAAAGGAAAGTAAAGGCTTCGCGTGATTGTCCGCCTGTCAGTGTAAACAGCATGGTGACATTCAGGGTGATAAGGCTTCCGGTCCCGTGTTGGTTTACTCTGCGTGTGACGCTGGAGATAAGCATGAGCATGAAAACATTTGTAAATTTGCACACGTACGGCGTGATGTATGACGATGACATAAATCAGTTTCAACCGGACCTGACCCTGGACTGTTTTGCGTCTTTGTTTCCCCAGATGCTCATCGTCAACACGTTGTTTAGGCTCTACCCTAGTAAAATCCTCGGGCACATCTCTGCAACACATGAAAAATGACTAGCACAGAAAATGCAATATTTAGTACACAAATTCGAGATCAAAACCACATATCGTGTAGTTTGTGTTGAGTGCAGAAAAAACCCCGAGACCGTTCGCTCAACCTCAAAGTGACCCTCACCATAAAAAAGTATCTAAAGCTTTAAGGTTCAAAATCCTCGAAGCTTCTAAAGCCTCTGAGGGATGAGGGTCTTTACCTTTAGTAAACATGCACATCAAAGCCCAGTGGTGTTTTAACACTGATCAAAAATTCAATATCTAAAGTATCAAAAGTTGAGCATTGAATCATTTGAAGTGTTTATGCACTCTGATCAGATATTTTCTCTTTGACTTGAAACATATTTATGACTGGACACCTTCTATTGCTCTTCGGTAACACAGTAGGAAACCCTGTGCTGTGTGAGAAATCTTTGAGGCGCCTATCTAGGTCTCAATTCTGAGCTTAGAGGCGCTTCTCACCCGTCAGAGAAGCATTTCCTTTTAGGTTATTTGACATTAAAAAAAAAATCCGAAATAAAGGTGTCAGGAAATATCGATTGAGCTTGTGGCAAAACAACCATTCAAACTCGTCACCCATCACAGCGTCGATAAGCAGGAGTCATATGTGGTAGGAATTTTTCTTCCACGTCTCAGAGTTTATATTTGAAGAGACAGTTCAACACATTTGGATTTTTTTTTGAAGCGAGGTTCTGTGAAGTTATTATCGATAATAGTTCTTTTACGTTTGACAGAAATATGTCAAACTGCAGAGAATTTGCAGAAACTTCCTAGAAGGATTGGAAAGCCAACAAGAAGTCAGGCAGATCAGACTGACAACTCAAACTGAAATGTTCATATCTAGGATATATAGCACCATATTAGATGTTAACCACCTATGCTTTCATAAGAAATCGGTAAGAATGCTGCCATTTCCTAAGCCGAGCAACAACCCCCATACTTCCAGGACTGTTGGATTATTATTTTTTTTTTTTTCGCACTATTAAAATCCTGATTTAAGTAATGACTTAACCACTTAACTGTGTTTTTTTTGCAAAAAAAATAAAAAATACAATCTTATTAGAACCAACAGGTCAAATATACAATTAGATAAAAATATACAAAGACAGACTTACAATTAAAATGTACATATTGAGCCAAACTTTTTTTACAAGGCTCCAATAATAATAAAAAGTATCAATATAAATATATACAATAAAAAGATTAATAAAAAAAGACAAGGTAAAATTAAAATGACTAAATATACCATTAACCTCAAGTAGTCAGCTGCAGCCAGACTGCTGGATACAAAAGATCTCAGATATTCTTTATATTCTATAAAAATCAAGGCATCCTGAACCGTCTTGTAATATTTCATATTACTCCTTCAAGGGTTGGTGTCCTGCACACTTTAGATGTTGGTTCAGCATACCTGAATCAAATGAAAGGCTCATTAGCAATCCCCTGCAGGACTTGATGACATGCTGAGGAGGTAATTTAGGCATTTCATTCAGCTGTGTTGCAGCAGGGACACATCTAAAGCACGAAGGACACTTGCCTTTGAGGACTAGAATTGGACACTGCTCCATATTCAGAGAAAAATCTTTCAGATTTTCCTTCCACTTAGTTGTTCCTTTTGTGTTCAAAGGCGAGACAATGATTACAACAGTAGATGCATGTTCAGGTTGCAGCCGCTGGACGAAAAGTCGAGAAAAAGACCAAAATTAAGATTTATGGATGTAGTGAAAGAGGATATAACATTATTTGTGTAAGGGCAAAGGATAAAGGGGCGATGCTTTAAATCAGAGAACACCAATCACTAAACTCTAATCATATTTTGGACAGGAAAGTAACACTGATGGGTGAATTCATGTAACTTGTTAGTAAAAGAAGGAAAACTTCAGACAAATTAATTAAACATTGCTTTAAGAAATGCTCAAAAAAAATTATAATTAAAAACATTCTGGAAGAAAAACATTGATGTCAGCAGCAAAATGTCCTTTAGCTGATGTGCATGTTGCTTCACACTGCTGGTTAGCTGACTGAAAGACATTCTCTTGACTTTCTAAAAAGAAATCCAAAGGTACATGCATGCATGCAGTCAGAAAAACACACAGTCATTGTGTGGAAACTAGAAGTGTCAACCATTACTTTTCTTAAAGTAATACTTTTTAGCTGAAAAGTAACTGATGACAGGAATCTTGAGTTACTCAAGTAGAAGTAGGAATAGTTTTTTTTATTTTATATTATTTTCTGTATTACATAAAGATAATTACAGAGCTGTGAAAATGGGTTGCCCCCCACGTAGAGATTTATTTTGTTTTTGTTCACAGTGAAATGTTGTACAAACAAACTAAGTACCAGACAAAGATAACGGCTGCATGGTGCTACAATTCCTAAAACTGGTAACTTATAGCAAGAAGGATCTGGGTTTCTATCCACACTTGAAGTCTTTCTAAATTGGTTTTGCACAGTCTTTGCATCTTCCCCTCATATTCTCAGATCATACACGCGACGTCACTTGATCTCTCCAAAACTGTGCATGGATGGTTGCTTGTGCCATGGCACTGTACACTATCCAGACCTTGTCCGATTACTGTCAAAACTATAAAATAACAATAATAATAAAAAAAGACATCATCTGATGACAAAGTAAAGGGTGTCAATTAGCAAAATATTGTGCAAAAATCTGAAGAAATTCAACAAATGAGAAAAATGTATTATTTTAGAAAAGGGATTCAAAACTATTTGTAAGGATTTGATACTCCACTGAACCACAGTGAAAGTCATTATCCACAAATGGAGAGAACATGGAACAAAGGCCAACCCATCAAAAATGATTCCAAGAACTACTGAGAAGGTCCCAAAAGAACTAAGAACAACTAAAGCACTGCAGGCTCCACTTGCTTTAGATATGTCCAATCTTTATTATTCAACCACAACAACAAAAAAAAGAGATTGGAGAAAAAAAACTGCCTCAACAGGAAAGCTCCAAGTCAAAAATCACTAATGGTCAAAGACAGAGAAGAAAAGGGGAGAAAGAAGAAGAGAAACATATGGTGTAAAACAAACAGTGTTTCAGAAAAAAAACTTTATGTATATCATAAAAAAATGTCCAACCATCTCCTTAAAGTCAAGTGTCCTCGAATTAACCAGCAGGAAATAAATCCAAAGGACAGCAACAAGTTGGTCTGTCCTAATCAAAATCTGAGCTAAAATCCAACAACCGACATGTTCTGGCATGTCGTTAATCACTTACTCGACTACATCCCCTAATAATTGCAAACATTATTTGAAAACTGCATTTACTAAGGTTCTCCATCTGAAATTAAAATTTGATCAATGATCTGATAAACACCCCATGCCTATCCACCAAAGTAAATGCACCACACATGCTAACATTTTAGCCTAATTACCTACTTTTATCTATTTTATTAATTCCATGTCGACATTCAGAACAAATGAATGTTCATTAATACAATTCAGTATCGGATTAATTTAACCCTTAGCACAAATAAGCAGTGCATTTTAGCGTTTAGTGATTCCATATATTGTTTTTTTAAAAGCCCAGATTCAATGTATTAATTGACCACATCTTGGTGAATGTGGCACAATAAAATTCAAATGGAAAAACATATATATGCGTTATATTACAGACACAAGAGTGAGAAGTAGTCAGAGGAAAAAACAATGAACAAGGAATGATCATCGGAGAAGGTCACAATTTTGCTAATAAGCACTTGCTGAACAATAAAAAGCAGCAGATAACACACCCACACAGTGTTTCAAACACACACACACACAAACACGCATGCTCACCCAAGCAGCATAGCATAACTAACGGTGCAGTGAGGAGGGTTCCCAGAGAGACTGCAGGACACAAAGCGTGAGATGAGAGCTCGCAGCGTTGACAGTGTGCATCCACAGTCACACAAACAAGCCTGCACACACCTATCTCTGTGCTCGTCCTGATTATACACGGGGAAATGCTGACATTTAATCCTGTACCTTTTACAGTGCTAACATGATTTTCCATGGCAAGGTAATTAAGTAGCTCAGCAACCTGTAGGCTCCCATTTCCTCCCTCATCCAATCACACACTTCTGTCTCTTTCAGGTTCGCTCACATCAAGATCACAAAGACTCAGTTTAAGGAGTCCAGTTTGGTGTCATCTCTTTAACACCATTCTATTCATTAAAACCTGCACTAGGGTATGGTTTGTGTACGTGCCATAAAAATCTGTAATCAAGCGCTCAGTTGTGCCCTCCATCCTCAGACAGTGTTCTGCAAAGTCCTTTTGTCTTCCAAATCCACTTACTGTGCAGGAGTAATGTGGAAAGGAGCATGGATGTGTGTTTAAGTCTGTGCATGCGATGTTTGCTTCAGTGCAGACTCCTCGACTACAGTTTACAACAAACTGTGATATTTGACAGCATTTGATGAAAAATAAAGACCGAAAGAAGGTCAACGAAGGTTAATTGCAGCCCAATAAGGGTTTATAGGCAGATCCTCACACACGCAAGCAGCCAAATTCTCCAAAACACACACAGAGAAAAACATTTCAAAGGTTAATAGGGTGCTCAAATGCCTTGTGCTCTGAAGTCATTTGTCAACATTAGCTTTCTGAAAAGGACAATTCACTGATATGCAAGCGAGTGGCATTTTACACAGTCAGTGCCATCTATTATTAATAGCTGTCACGGAACAGCGGACGTGGGGAGGAAATTAGGAGGCAGACCAAGAAAGAAGGGGGTGTCATAAATCAGCCATGACATCAAGAACTGCACTCTCTTCAAACTCGGATAATCCAATTAAAATTACAAATAATTTCAAAGCCATATTAGCTTTTTCTTCAGCCAAAGCAACAGGTAATGCAAGAGCAGTGTAACAAGTAGCATGAGAAGAAGCAGCAATTGTAGAATTGCAGAGCCAGAGGGAGGCATTATGCATTTTTCAGGCACATGGTGCCATTTTAAATCAATTATGTTACCTAAAATATAACTTGACTTCAAATCCGACACCTTGAAATCAGCCTATGTCTCCAAAAGAGGTTCCTACTGTTTCAAACACTCCACATTTTGCAGGTCATGACAATGCTTCTCCATTGTGCCATTTAAAACGTTTTTTCTTTTCTTTTCTTTTCTTTGGAGCATTTGTATTTGTATAATGAGTTAAGGAGACTTGTAGTTCTACCACCTGTTCACCAATTGCTGCAGCCACTAGTCTGTTGGAGCTGAGCGGGAAAGGCGTGGGGGACAGGTGTGCTGTGAGGTGGAAGCTCAGCTGGGGACTGAAGCTCCAAGATGGAGCTTTTGTGAGCAGACCTGTGGTTCCCAATCCTGGTCCTCAAGAACCATTGCATTATGGCATTATGTGTTATAGATGCGTCTCTGTTCCAGCCCACCTGATTCAACTGATTGCATCACCTCCTCGGCAGCCATTAAGTGCAGCAGAAGCCTGTTAATCCCCTACTGGTTTAAGGCAGGTGTGTGGGAGCAAGGAGACACATAAAACCTACAGGGCATGAGCACTAGGCTTTGGGAACAGCTGGTTTAGGCACCTCTGAATGGCTGCCACGCAAGATTCCACAATTTCTCAAACATGCATGAAAGAATCAAAGCAGCACTACAAGTATGTTTTTGACAAGAGAATAACATCACATGATATAAAGCTTAATAAACAACTTTATCATGAAAATATATCTTTCGTAAGACCCTGGACTTTGGTGGCCTCGACCCAATATCTGATCCAAAGAAGACTTAAGTTTCTGGTCCAACACCCATGTCCAATAATATCTACCCAACACCTTTAAAAAAAAAATGAATAGGCTTTACAGTGAAAGATGAGCTGTTCACCAGCGAAACCAGTCATGCTGTAAACAATTCCCATAGCAGAGCAGCTGGAGTGCCCCTTCATAGATGAGTGAGTTTGGCGTGACACTATAAAACATACAGTTTATGACTCGATGGCAAATGGAAAAAGAAGCAGTTTAATCTTAGTGCCTCCTGGAACTGAACTAGTGCTTGAAGATATTTCTGTTTGCAGTATTGTGGAACAAAAGTGCAGATGGGCAGAAAACAGACTAGTTCAGGATGGAGGCGACATGTGTCAACTCTGATGTCCTGTTGTCGGTCAATTAGGTCTCTCCTCTCTTGTATAATGGGTCTGTGCATCCTTCCTGCTGGAAAGCTGATGGGAGACACACCTAGCAGCTGGTTTCACAAGGTCAACATGAATGTCGTTCACACAAAGACGCCTAAATGGACAGGCGGCAATACACACCGACAGGAAATGATTTGGCAGCTCACTGAGCAATCTGGTGGCTTTTTAGCAACGCAGTCTATTTGTAACGACCATTTAGCATCACCATCATCTGCCACTGTACAAACAGCACCAACAAACCCATTGCTTCCATGTGGTTGTAAAGCCCTTCATTAGAAATCTGTGTTCAAAACAGATTTCAAGGAAAGCGTTCAAATGTCATTGAAGCACAAAATGCAACAGGTTATGGGTGGATGTTATAAGATTGCCGCTTTTTACTACCGCATAGCTGGAGTTTCTTTAAAGAGAAAAAAGCTCTCGCTCCTGTCTTCAAACAGACGACACAGGAGCAAGAGGCAAAAGTAGTTAAATCATCAAGAACATTTAAACTTAATTAGGTTTATTTGTGTAGTACATTTCACACACACACACACACACACACACAAAAACAAACAAAAACAATTGAAACATTTCATTTTTCCAAATGGAAAAATGAAAACCTAAACATCAAAACACTGTTTAGAGTTTCATTTATTATGGTACAAAAGCAACTCCAAACAGGTGGGGTTTTTGATTGAGATTTAAAAGGAAGTCAGTGTTTTACAATTTTCTGGAAGTTTGTACCAAAAAATTGTGGTGCATGTTACTGCCTCGTGTTTGGTTCTGGTTCTGGGGATGCAAAGCAGAGCAGAACCAGAAGAACTCAAACAAGCTGTTCAGCAGCTAATAAAATGTTTTAGATCAAAGTCCTAAAAAGTAAGCAAACGTAAGACCCTTACACACTGGTGGCATTAAACTTTTTATGGGATCACAGTCAGCTAGAGCAATAGTGTTTTTTTATTTTTTGGCCTTTTCCCTTCTGCTTCTTGTTTTAGAAACTCAACTTACAGCCTGGTCCTGATAAATAGAAGAAAATGGAATTACATCGTTCCCCGTCATAAAATTTACATATGCTTTAAGGTTTGTATGACTAAGCCTTACCTAAAATACTTACAAATACTGCAGTGTAAATAGAGTAGGCAGAAAAATCAGCCATAGCCCCAATTTGTTGTTAGACACGGATGGTGAGACAGGGCATCTTAAAAAGTTAGTTTTTCTGACTGCAGTGTGCGTGCTCTTGAGATCTTTGTTCCAAAATTAGAAGAATTGGCTGCAAAACTAATTATGTCACCCAAGAACAGTTGCAACAGCTGAGCCTACATTATGAGTTCCCGTCAACATTTGTGAAGAATGTTGAGAGATCTAAAGCTAAAAACTCAAAGGAAAAACTAATGCCTCATTAGCAGCCTCTGGAGCATCCATTTTTGAAGCCTTTAGCACCTTCTGAAAGAGAAAGAAATGCAGCTTTGAACTAAACCTGTAGCCACGTTCTAGTGTATACACTCTAGACAGGATCATTGTTTCTGGGCAAATGCTGTTTTAGACGAACTACGTGCAGAATAATAAAAAGCTAAGAGCTCAGCTTAAGACCTGAAAAATGTATTGAACAGTGTGTTAGTGCTAGAGCTGTCTGTGATTACACACGAGCAGAAGAAAGTGACAGGAGACAAATCAGACAGGAAAGAACTCCAAAGTGGCCTTTCTTTGATTCTCCAGGAACAACAAGATCCAACAAAAAAAAATATCTGGTTGTGTGCCTATAACAAGCTCATCAACAGATTAATATGAAAATAACTTTTTGTTGATGACCTGTGCTCATCATTTCACAAACTGAAGGTAAAAAATGCAATGAAACGCTTCAAATATTGTAAATCTTACTCTGTAGAAAGAAAAAAATGACAACTATAGATTAGCAATTTACTTTTAATCTCTGACCAGCAGATATTATGCATATTTCTGGAGCTAATAGGAAAAATTAGTAATCCACTGAAAAGTGCTAAAGACAGTGCTCCAGTAAACAAAAACAATGAAAAACAGAGACAGAAGTTTAAGCAGTTATTTTTTACAATTTCAGTGCAAACATTTGGTACTGGGTGAGGGAAAGAAATAAAAAACACTTTATAGGCAGTAAAGGTTTGCAGTGGGACTCTTCCACTGCTGGAAACATTTAGGAGATTATTGAATCATTTTTGAGCCAAAATGGCTTCATAGGGAAGAAATGGACTAAAACAAGGACGGAAGCAATTCTTAATCTAAATAAAAGCTTTTGAAAAATGGTCAAATATAATTGAAAAAAATATATACATCTGCAAACTCAGAGCTGACATTGTGCAAAAAGCTGTGCACCATGATGACAAGTGATATCGTCTTCTTAAGTATATTTTCCTGTCCTGTTTTTATACTACTAATGTTTTATTTACACCTGCACCTGTAAAGCACATATAGTTTAATTTGAGAGCTAAGAGCTTTTGAGATCATATACATAGCTTTGGGTACTGGGAAAGCAACATTTAGTAAGTGCGATTCAATTTTTAACAGAAGCCTAGAAGATAAAAGCTAAAATATTTACCTTTCGCATTCTTCCCTCCGCCCCCATCTTTTCCCAACACTCTTGTCACCTTCCTTTTGTAAACCATCTGTCCCTGTATTTTCGGGAAAGGCCAGCCAGTGTACATCTATGAATAAATCACTGCGGGGACCTTCCAACACATTACAGTAAAAACACATAAGATGAAGACAGAAAAGTAGTGTCTGAGAGGGAAAAAAAAAATAAAAGTGTCTGAAGCAACGTTGATGCATGGAGATGAAGAGAGGAGGTGAAAATATGGGATGGAAGGAGTGAGGTAGCAGGAAAGAGAAACCAGACAAGGGGGGTATTTGGTCTCAGATGTAATGTATTATGTATCAGAACAGGGGGACTAGGGAGGAATGTGTATTCATACATGTGTTAGTGTGCACAAGTCTGCAGGTTCTGGTTCTGTTTGTGAAGAACAAATGTAAGCATTGCATTTTTAACGTGTCCACATTCCTCATTTAAAGGCTTTGGAAGGAGTCTGCAGGAAGTGACATTTATTTTTAGGGTGCATGTCATTGTAGGCACATTGGTAAGCGGTAGGCGCAAATATGTATACGTTGTGGTTCTGGATCATAGAAAATTTTTGTTGACTTGAAATTGTACTTTTTTGTTGTTTTCTGTTCGTCATGATGTTCTGTTTCTCAACTTGTTTCAGATCCTGGTTGGTTTACATGTTCTTCTGAAGAAAGCAGTAATAAAAATAGATCAACGGAAACATTTCCTCTGATTATTTTGCTGTTTAGCAAACAGAAATAACTTTGGTAACTGTAGCTGACCTTAAACAGGACATGTTTAATCTGATTTAATGTCCGAATGGAAGAAGAAAATGGCTAAAGGTGTTGTTGTGGCATATGCAAGTATCTGGGCTCAGCTGTATTAAGCTGGCTTTCAATCAGTTGTTCAAAGTTTTTATGACTCTGGGCTCATTCCTTTCCCCATTTTGGTAAGACTACCGAGTTATCTTTGTGCTACTATCTTCAACAGCGCATCTCTGTTAATACATAACATATTCATCTAAATCAATAACTCCTTTGATGTTGGCAGAAGCAGCAGCAGGGCTTCACAGTGTAAATAAACATTTTTAGTGAGAACTTTCAGGAGTGGAAGACGGATGATTAAATGTGAGTGAGTCCATAAAGAACCTCAAGGAATGACTGTGACCAGCAGCAACTAAGACATAGTAAAATAAACTCAACAAAACAAAGACTCCGACCATCGCTACATAGAAAAAAAAGAAAAGAAAAAAAAGAAAAGCCAATTCAGACTTGGATCATACTTTATATCCGTGTCTTTGCATCTGCAGAAGGAAAAGCTAAATGTTTGTTGGATAATAATAATATGGTTTGATCTCCAAGCAAGTGTAAACTAAACATATATAAGGTAAACGGACAGAGAAAATACACCAATTGTTTGCTATTATATTAAAAGGTCTTAAAAAAACTGCATACTGGAATTATAAACCTATAAATATAGCCAGTGCTTCCAAGACGGTTCTCTGTACAAATGAACCGTTCAGTCTTGTTTTAAACAACACTGAACAGTTCAACATGTTGTCCTCAGTCAGCTGAGAAGATGTGAAACTTCAATGTAGGCGTTAGTAGCTGTCGCAATAAGTGACGGACCAAAATCTTTGTCCATTTTCACTGCAGCACAGTCTTTTTCCATACAGGTATTAACATGTACATTGTACCAGGTGAATGTTAGTGACCTTAGTTTAGAAATAGTGAACTGTAAACATAACCGTTTCATTCTTTACTGAACCAAACTCTGAACTTGTAGGCATCATATGCTTGATGTTATGATTCCTGACAGCAGGTGGACAAAAACAAATATTGACGATAATTGTTCTGAATGCAACTTAACTTCATGTTTTGCAAGTTCTCAGAGTCACAGTAAGAGATAAGACATAACATAACTTATTAGTCTCCCATAGGAGCATTTTATCTAGGAAGCAGGGGCAGACTGCAATACAATAATACATTAAAATAATACAAAACAAAACAATCTCATCAAGTGAAAAGTAAGGGCTTTGAACCTTTTAAAGAGCACTTTCTAGGAAAGGACAAAATGTTCACCGAATTATCACAAAGATATTTTCAGAATCCTGAAAATATCAGCACTCTGTTCAACAGCAACCCATTTCCAATGTTTATTCATACAGGCATATCTATGTTTTAAACAAGTCTTTCATTGAATACAACAGTCTCTACACGTGTTGGAAAAAAAAGTTCAGAAACAAAGAGAACTATAAAATGTTCATAAAGACATGAATGAATTTATAACCTGTAGCAAACATGTCAAATATTAGCACAAACACTAGCATGCAACTGTATTCAAACCACAATGTGTTTGATATAATCATTAATTATTATTAATTATATTCCTGCCTGTATGGTGCTCACACAAAGTAGACTACATATCCCACAGTGCATCACAATGCCAATAAAGATTAAGTTCTGCTGCAACACCTACTCTGTTAAGTTTTTTTAACCTCTTTAAGGTCAATCAATCTTAATCTAGGTTATCCTGATTAAATTCCGAAGACTTTTCGATGAACATATTTAAAAAGTTTTGTTTTGTTTTTTTCATGACTTTTTAATTTAACATCTTGCTGGAAAAGTCACTGATGTAAATGGCCACCATCACATGAATCAGAAGACGATAGCAACAAGACACAAGAGCCAAAATAAACTAAAAATATTTGACAGGAAATCTAAAAAGTCAGATTGGACTAGTTATTGAAACAAAGATAGTTTACATAAAAGTTGTTTAAAACATTAAAAACAGAACCAGTGTGAAATCGTTCATCTTTTACTTACAACGGGTAGAGAATCAGATCACAATTCAAAAAGTCTAATATTAAAATCTTTATTACATGCTATTAACATTGCGTGAGACCACAGGCACATAGGATGAGAAAGGACGCCGAGGGAAAACAGGTGGAGAGACGTTTTGATGCGTTTTATGTTGCATCCAACATTAAAAAACAACAAAAAACATAAAAGAAGCCTTTGAATATTAGCCCCTTTCACCACTCGTATCCTTTGTACCACAGCTGCAGTAGCTGTTTTTTTTTTAAACTTCAGAAGGTAATGAAAAAGGGAGGATAATGTGCACTGCGAGGACAAGGACAAAAAGGGAGAGCAAACATGAGAATGTCTTTTTGACTCGTTGCTGTCTGAACATTTGCCGACTGTCTTTTGTCAAACGTACCATCTACAGCAGCAATGAGAAATTAAACAAATCTGGGAGTAAAACAAAACATCATCTCATCTCATCAATATCTGTCACACTGTAGCACAATTAGTGTTGCCGTGGACACCCACAACTTATTTCTGAATGCCCAGTTTTAACTGTGTTGAAAGAGAAGGTGATTACAGTGATTGGTTGTTTAATTTAGTCCCCAGTGGTTCAGGTCTTGATGGAAATATTATTTGATAGATGTGTCATCTCATTTTTTTCTGCAATCAGATTGTGCGTTTGGCACAGAAGTAGACAAATTACATCATCTGGGTTACAACGCGAGACTCATTTCAACTGATAGAACCGTCTACTGCAACACGAAAACAGTTTCTGCATGATACTAAATATGCAGCCTGGTTAATGTGAGGAGACGATTTTTGACAAACTGTATTAATGTCCAACAAAATGTATAAAGTCTACACATCCATGTTACAGCCTCTGGTCTTTGTCATGTAAAACAGTGGGGGTAAAGCTCAATTGTTTCAGCACTTTTCCCCCAAACTCTTTAAAACAAACTTACATTTTTAGGAGGGGAAATCATGTTTACAATACAAAACTTATTGTCCATTTTTCTGTGCCCTCTTTTTCATACTCATTGTGCATACAGAGGGCGGTATGATGTAAACCTCGAAAAGCCAACCACAGCCAGCCTGAATGTCAGTAGTTTGATTACCTTAAAGGCAGAAAACCAGAAGTCAACATAGCACGCACACCATCCACAAACACGAGGCGAGTCTATGATTCAAAGAAGGCCGACTAATCGGAACTACATCCACCTCCTCATTACTGACTTCAAATTGTCAGCGACATCAAAGTAGCTCCCTAAACCTCCTAGTTAAGGGCACAGCAAGCTACCAAAGCAATCAAACCAAGGCGAAATAAACAAGCAGACTCGTATTACAGCAAAGTCTGTTACTACAGAACCAGACAAAGAAAAGAGATGAAAGCAAGGCTGTCCTTTATGTGACGTCAATCCACTCATCTAACAGGAAACTTCTCAAAGACTGAAAAAAATTTTTTTTAAAAGCCTCAATGGACCCATCAAAGACTTTAGTTCTCACTGCTATACAGAGTGCAGAAAGGTCAGAGTTTTCAAACGAACATGTTTTTAATGAAACGTCCGATGCCAAGTTGAAGGCTGCACCTGAATGCATCGCCAAAATGGTGATGCACATGTGTTACTTTACGATAGATAAAAACACAACACCTGGAGAGGTGCGTCATTTCTCTGAAACAGCAGTCGTGTGCAACTGCACCACTCTGCATGTGCAGGACATTTGTGCACACATGCATAAGGGACTACGGAACCCTTTCAGACAGCCTGTTGGCAATGAAAAATGTTAATTTCTGCATAAGCTGAGAGGGAAATTTTTAAAAAGCAAAGAAAAAAAATAAAAAACAGACACAAGGCAGAACAAGACACAGAGCTACAGAGACAGAAAGAAGTCCCCCTTGGCAAATACAACCCTCTACTGTCCGCCTCTCCCAAATGTTTGTGTGCACACACATGTATCCTGTGCGCGTTTGCGTAGACAAAAAGCGTGAAAGTGTAAAAGTCAGACCGGTTGGGGTCACTGATGACGGAGAGGAAAATGAGGGAAGACATACTGACAGATGTGAGCACAATTACAAAGAATCACAGAAGCCGCACACCCAGAAACCCAAGCAGACGTTTACTCATACTGACAAGAGACAAACCAAGACACCCAGCCCACCTCTAGACACCAGGGCCGCTGAGTGAGCTCTGACTCTAATTAGAGACTAAACATTTCACACCAAGAGCAGGGTTTGCATCGGTGTCTGTTTACTGGTGTCTGTCTCAGTATGTAATCATTTAGAGGTTGTAGGATTCAGATGAGATAATTGCTGGTGGGGTGGCTCTATACAATATAATCTGCATGTGGTAATGCTGCAGCTTTAACAGCCAATCAGCCTCTGAAAGCGCTGTCAGAATGCAGATGAACTTCACTTCCTCCTATCAAGCTTCTTGACAGCACTTCGGCAAGGCTTAAAAAAAAAAGTGAAATGTGTATGAAAGTGTGTGTGTGTGTGTGTGTGTGTGTGTGCGCAAGTTCTCTTTCAAATGGCATTGCCTGAGGCAGTGTGTGTTCCTGGGAACAAGTGGGGCTCATGTACAACTTTTCTATGTTTGTCTCAGGGCAAGTTAAAGTCTCTTTGCAATCATCTTGCATACTGGGGTCAAAGTTATGACACAAAGGTCAGAGAAAAGTCTCTCCCTCCAAAAGAGGATGACAAATTTTCAAGTTCCTACAGTTTTGTTTTTTTTTTGTGATACTTTGGCTAGACATCTACTTTAGGGAATGCCACAGCTCATGAACAGCATGGCACATATTGTGTTTAAACTAAGGTAAACTGATTAGACATTTATATTTATGACATGGAAAAAAAAATCAAATCAGTGTGACAGAAAACATTGTCATGGTCAGCTTCTTCCCTTGTTCAATTAATGTCACTTTATGCATTCCTAGTTGATGATCTATGTAAAAGCCTTTGAAATACTAATGCATAGCTAATCTCTTTGTAGGTTAATCTACTAATGTTACCCCATTTATAGAGAATTAAGAAAAACAAATTCCAACAGGAATTGTCCCAGGGTCTCTTTGGACAGAAGCTGAAGAGACTTGAGTTAAAAACAAAAACAAAACAAAAAAAACTTGCTAGAAAATGAATGTATGAAACTAAGCTAGCAGTAGGAACAGTACAAAATCAAAAGTGGACTTTATATATTTCTTTTACTTTTCTAAAACCAACAGTTCCCTTTAACCAATCACTCTGAAGTTCCAAGTGGATATTTGTCTGTAAGCATGGAGCTTCTACATTCATTCGCTTTAGCCCTTGGGCTCTCTCTGCAGCTCATAACTCCAGCTGAAGTTGCAGAAGATTCAATTTAAAATGGATCATATAGGTTTCCTCTTCATATAGAGCAGCCACAAGTGGCCTTGGAAGGGGGTTGTGAGATGGATTGATGAATGGTTAACGTTTTTCAGAAGTTACTCTATTTTCACTGTACTTACACTGTAGAACTAATTGCATCTTTGAGTCTTAGCTGACTTCAAAATTAAGTTAAAAAGTGAATAGATTTATTGCTGGGCAGAAAACCATTGGGACTTTATGTCTCTAAAATTAGAATAAACACACACACGAAATAAACAAAAAAACAAATATGGTCTTTGCTTAAAGTTGCACAACTTCAGATTAAAACAATTTAGCTTCTCAGATTAGCTCAAATACTTTATATTTAAATCAAGCATATGCCTTAATTTTAGACAGGAATTTTTTTTTATTGATTTAAAACATGTTAGTCCTGATATAACATTTTTATTAACACAAGACTAAATCCCTGGATGCTCAGCTTGATTAAAACACAGCTGGTAACACATTACACAGCTTGACTGGCTGTGTGTCCCTCTGTTTAACAATCTGTAGCCTCTTTTAGTTCTTTCTAAAAGCTTATTTATTTTTTTACAACTTTAAATACGAGTAGAGACATTTTATGTTCAATCACATGTACAATATTTAACCTTATAACATGTCAGCTATTTAAAAACCACCTTTGGGAAACAGTTTTCATTGTTGCTGAGCATTTCTGGTCTGCAATCATCTGTTCTCCAGGTGGATTTAGTTTCTATTAAATGGTGTAAATTAATACCGGCAGGTTATGGTGACTCTGAAATCTTAAGAAAAAAAAAAACAACAACCAGAAAACATATAGTAGTATATATCACAGACGCATTTCTATACCAGAAAAACAAAACAAAATCAACTTCAAACATGCGAGACTCAGCTGCAGAACAACTCACAAAACAAATCTGGCTATTTGGTTCATTTAGAATAAATGATTGTTTCGCTGATTCTTGAGCAGGTAAAAATGAAATTAAAAAATAAATCAGAGTAAAGCTATTTTTATTCATTTTAAAAGTTCTAATCTTTTTTAGCCCACTCTCAGCTTTAACCTGGAGTCTTTGCTGACTCCAGGCTCAATGTCCTAGATGAAGTATTAACCAGTAACCAATTTGGATTGATCTTTGGTAGGAGCACCTGACTTTCTTCTATCTCACCATCTAAACAGCCGTCTCCTCTCTTTGACCCACCTGTCTCGCTTATTTGTCTGTATGGCAGGTGGTGTTTGAAAGCTTGATATGTGGAGAGGGCAGAGAGTGGGGAAATAAAGAACAGCGAACAAGCAGATGGAGTCAATAATCCAAACAATCTCATTAAGAGAGAGAAAAATCAATGAGGGACAACTATAAAAAAGTAAACCAGTGTAACTCAATAAAGGCATCACAGTACATTCAAAGAGGAAAAACAAACAATTTATGCACAACCTGATTGTGAGAAATGACTGCGTTTTAAAAATAGGCCTAAATCAGCTGCTGAGAGATTTGGGGATTTATGTCATAATGCTGAACGAGCAGCAGACAGGCGATGACGTTTACAATCAGGCCTGTGCAGAGAAAAGGTGTTTGTGATTATCCACGAGGAGCCTAATGTCGGCATGTCAGAAGATGGACGCCTCGTGTTTACATAATGCTAATATGCAGTACTATTTAAAACTGACAGCATCACAGAACTGGTTCAAACAGCTACAGCTGTGCAGCGCGCTGATCAATGCAACTGATCAATTACAAAAAAGGACCCCTGCCATCAGGGCACGAGTAAACAGAGCATAGGGCCATAATCTTTATCTCTGCAGGAGAGACTGAGCGTAACAATCGCAGCAATACCAGCGTGCTGCCGGAGATACAAGATTCACTATAAGGTGGTGCAAATCAAATGATGACATACATAAAGACTGAGCAACAAAGCAAATTTCCAAAAACTACCAAAATATTTCACGTTTATTGATACATCACCAGAAAAAAGGGGGTCTTGGCCTCTGAATCTTTCCATGTGGGCTCTCTCTCACCAGATGTTTTGTTCCCTCAAACCCCTCTTTAGTTTCATTAATTTTTAAATTGTTCAAGTGTTAATTTCTTAGTGTCTGTTATATACATACATATATTAAATGCTGTATCTTAAAATAATTTCTAGGTGGTTTTAACATTCAGAGATAGAGCACAGTCTCTTAAAGAGCAAGTCCTTACATAAGCAGTGGTCCCAAACCCTGGTTCTCACGGCTCACTGTCCTGCATGTTTTAGATGCGTCATCGCTGCTGCACACCTGCTTCAAATGATTGAATCACTTCCTTAGAGAGCTTTCAAATCCTGCAGAAGCTTGTTAATCACCTATTTACTTAAGCCAGGTGTTCAACAGCAGGAAAAGCACCTAAACATGAAAGACAGTGGGCAGTGAGGATCAAGGTTGGGGTCCTCCGATATGAAATATTGCTCCAAAAACTAGAAAACATTCTAGAAGTGAAACTCACAGATTATATAGATCATTTTCTTTTACACCTGAAGTAAAATATTTAAAGCCTTTAATTGTGTGAATGTTGTAGGCATTCACACTCGAGTTCCTCCACTTTTTTCCGTCCACTTTTTGCATCTTTACTTCTGAATACTTTGTGCTATTTCAACCGTTCAACTTTTACTTCATTCTGCTTATTCAGAATGTCTTTTGGTGCAGATATATTCTGGTTTATGAATAATTCAGCTTTTTGTGATCCTCTTGGGCCCCACTGAAGTGAATAAAAAAAAAATTCCAAAATTTCTGAGAAAATCTGCTAAAACCTTTGCACACCTAGCGACTTCCACATAGAAACAGCTTTCAAACTTTAAAATATAATCATATCCTCCAACTACTTCTGTTTATTTACATTTTTTCGGCTCTTTTACAAATCAGGGTTGGAAGGAGAGGTGGAATTAGGTTAGAATTCGGGTTGGAAGTGGGATTGTAAGGAAGGTCGGAAAGAGCATTGGAGTTCGGGTTGCAGTTATTCACACTGCATTTTCATAAAGAAATGCACATTTTTCTAGTAATTTCGATTAAAAAAATGTCCAGTCGATACCCACAAATGGTCAAATAATTATAAGCTGTATTAATAAGAATATACAACCAGAGTAATTATTTTGAGTCTCTTTAAGCATTCGATATGCCAAGCTGAATGAATCTTCCAATGTAACCAGAGCATCTGCTTAGCAGGAAATTAAGTAACGCCTTTTGTTTGGCATTTCTGTAAACACAAACAGATAAAAATGTGCAGAGCTGATAGTGGAAAATAATCCTGAACAACAGGCCTCCTACATGCTATGTATGTGTGTGGTGCACTTCTAAACCACATAATATATCTGTATCATTAATAATAATTTACTTAAAGCAGCTTATCTTCGTACAACACTGAAACAAAAGGCACATAAACAGCGTGATGATATTTATAGTAAACGACAAGTTAAAAGGTAGGAGAAAAAGAAAAAATACATGCACAAAGATTAGCAAAAGCACCAATAGAACTGGCCAAAGTGTTGCTTAACAAAACTAGGCAATAATAAATATTTGTACAAATAAAAAAAACAGCAAAAATGATTGAAACAGCTGCCAAAGCACCAGAGTATTGAAGCACACTGTAAATTAAAACTAAGCTGAACTAACTCTGCACAATGATAAAATTAAGCAGTTACATTTTAAACATTTTCAAAGCAATTATTATAAAACTCAATAAAAGATATTTTCACACAAAGAAAATACATTAAGAGAAATGTGCTGTTTCCAGTACGAAAGTTGATATCATTAGCATTGTGTGCTTAATTTTTGTGCCTTTAAATGTTATCGCTTTCATCTCACTCGTCACAAGAGGATGAGCTACACCAGCAGCCACGCTTATATGTATAAAAAATGTATAACGGTCCAGAAGCCGGATAATATTTATGCTTTAAATCATAAATAATAAATAAATTGAACATGTGAAAGTACTTTTTATTCCGCTTCAAAATCTCTGCATATTCCCACTGTATAAGGCTGCAAGTAAGCAACTGTTCACACCTGTGTCAGCGCGCCTAAGCATTCTATTGTGACAACGCAACACTAATTACAACTGCAACCTCAGTACCACACACATGAATGAGATATTGTACTGCTTTCTAATCAAACCAAAACTTCATGACCTAAAATGACTGCCTAGCCCTCCTATTTAACTTCATGAGGGCGTGCATGTGTGCAGCCGTGGATAAGTGCTCGCATCTAGATGTGGATGTCTGATCGATTGCTGACTAGGAGACAGCTGCACCCATACACATCTATCCCTAATGTGGATCCTCACAAGAACACGCAAACACACACACACACACACACACACACACGTGTGCACTCGTGCACAGAAACACCTGTCTGCAGCAACAGTCCACAGAGATAAGAAGGCTGACAAGAGCTGCAGGAGCCAAAGCTGGGAGCTGTCAGACTCATTTCCCAGTGACACCTCCAGGCTCCCACACAAACACAAGCACACCTTCGATGACTGGTGACATCAATTTATTTCCTTGCTGCCATTTTATGGGACCATGACTCTAGCATGCAATATTTAAATGTTTGGGAGGGGGGGGGAAACAAAAGAGTTCCTAGTTTTTAAGCTTAGTCCCAAAATACTTTAAAGTTCTACCTGTAAAATAACTTCCTGATTAAATGTTGGAGTTAGTGATCAGAAGAAACCAGCTGGCTTGGTTTCTGAACCTATCTGGAAATTGTAATAGAAGGAGAAAAGCATCTGGGCTTTCTTGAGCTAAAACTTGGAAGCAAAAATGAATCCGGACATATTGGGACAGAAAATGCCTTCAATGAAAACAAATTCCTTTAAGTTCACACAAGCAAAGGTTATTTTAATGATGCATCCTAATTTTGGAACCATTCAATTAGAAATACTTTGCTTTCCTCCCCACTTCAGCTGACTTTGGGTTTTCCTTTTATTTTTTTCTTCTGCTGTTTTTGGTGTCATCTCATAGATCATAGTGTGCTTAGAGCTCTGAATAATGTCATTAAATAACTGCTTTTGGCTTCTCGGAGATCAGCAGTCTTTTAGTAACTTTTAGGTTCTTAACTTTGATTTCCTTTGCCTAAATGCTCTTTTAATAGCTTTAAACTTGTAATAAGTAGTCTTAAGATTAAGCTTACCTTCTAATTTCTTTTGACTAAGTAAAACAGATTTGATTTTTCCACCTCAAACTTTTGTAAGTGTTAATATTTTCATTACACCAGTGAAAATACAGAAATCTCTGCTCTTAAGACAAATTATTAAAGAGAGATGTTATTATGTAAAATTGACTTCAAGCTTTATGTCATGTTATGATGTTGATCCCTCATCAAAAACATACCAAATGTTGCTTTTATTCTTCCATGCATGTTTGAGGAATCCCTGAATCTCCTATGGCCGCCTTTCAGGGGTAACCAAGCCCTTCCTCTCACAAACGGCACCTATTTCCACAAATCTCCGCCTTATCATACAAACTGCATCTCAATCTAATACTCTTAACAATGGTTGTAAGCAGTAAAATGGAAAAGAATAATCGAGATGACGTGTTGAAGGAGGACTGTCGGAAAGAGCAGGAGCTTCTCAAAGAGACAGAGGCCCAATTTCAAGGTGTCAAATTGCACATTCAACTTTCTTTTAAGTCACGTTTGATAAATACTTTTTACCTGAAGGTAACATAGCTACTTCATGGTGCTATAATTGCACTATGTTTCAGTAAATTACATAATATGGCCATTTTAACTCATTGGAGAGGTGAAGAATTAACAGTTGAAATTCATTTATCTATGCCCTTTAATCAACTTCCTCCTCAATAATAATAATAATACCAAAAGTTTATTGGACTAAATTACACCAGTTTGAAAATATGTTAAATATTATTTCCTCTTGAGAAGTACAAACCAAATGCAGAGAAAGATTCTGCCACAATCTGTCCTTTGAGGACATTTATGATCTCGATGTCTGAAATGAGAGTGAATTTGACACCACTGAGGTACAATATGATATTTTATGTTCAAATAAATTTTATCTGTTAAATTAAACCAATAAAAATTGGCCTTGTCAGATCTGATAATACAAAAAGTATGCTGCCATCTTCTTGGAGGACTACTCACTTATTTTATTTATTTATTTTTTTATCATTTATGGACTCTGTCACCTTCTATAAAACTTGGTGAGAGCCCTGAAAGAGCGTGATGATTTATATCAGCTGAGACTTTATGAAACGGCTCTCACGGCATATGGAGACAGCTGTATAAAATCTAATTACACAGATTTTACTGCTTAACATCAATGTTAAATGGCATGTAACTAAATTGACACATCCATCTCCTGTTTTCGAGGTTAAACACACACTCGCGCACACACACAGGATGAAATGTGTGGAATTTATTGAGTGCACTGTGATGAATCCACTTAGTTCACAATCAAAGAATCAATCCTGTGCGGTGGGTAAAGTAACTAAATCCATGACTGAATTAGGAAGGTCCCTGCTCAAACTGACATGAAGGATGTTTGATGTTTTCTCTTTACAAATCAGTGTGATCCTTTTTGATTTCTCAGACAAATGAGACGAATGTCAGAAATATGCCTTTGCTCTGTAACGGTCTGAATATTAGTTGTATTCAGTTACAAGACGTAGGCAGAGTCTAAAATTGTGAGAGAGTAGCTTGGCTGAAAATGTGTCATTCCTCTCCAGGGTTCCTCCACTTCATATCTGGTGTGTTTTGATGATAGGTTTAGTCACATGGACAGAACTAGCGAACATAAAAAAACAGAAGACTGGATGGATGAGCGTCAGGATCGAAATTATACTACTGTTCCTTTTAAATAGTTTTCATTTTTACTCTATAGCGTGAAAAATAAACCAGATGATTATTATAGACACTGACATAAATCAGGTAGAAAGTTAGAACAGCATAGCTATAATTTTACTACGACAAAACATTTCATTTTCAGCCTTAATTCAACCTCAGCTATACGATTGTCATCATTTTAAAAGATATGCCACACTTACAAGGTAGTTTTATTTTTGTATTTCGAAGCCAGACCTACAGTGACTGTTTCTTGACTGATATGCAGAACTGTCATTTGTAGTTTATTTTTGAACACCGTGTGGTAACTCATTATGAGGGCAGCAACATTCTCTCTAATGCCAAGGCAACATAAGATACAAACTATAATTAATTGAAGTCAGCTGAGCCTTGAATAACTTTTCTATGCTGCTGAGAACGGGGAGACTATAGGTCATTTCTGCAGGACTCATACATTTTATCCTCTTCCCAGAATTTCATATATTTTTGGCATTTTAATTAGTTGAAACCCAGTGGAATGTAGGGAAAAAAATGAACTTAATTAGGGTTAAACAAAAACAGTTTAACCCTGGTGAAGAAGCGTAAACATCCTTGAAATCAATTAATCTTTCACTGCAGCACTGTCATTTCTTCAGTAAGGGAGAAAAACTAATTAATAAAATTAGATTAAATCCAAACAATTAAGTAATTGGTTTAAACAAGGAGAAATTGTCGATTTACATGCAACAACTCGTACTGAGTAAACACAATCTAGGCATTCTTAATTAATAGTTTGCATATTTAAGTTAATTAGAGTGTTTAGGACCTTGATGAGTAA
Organism: Poecilia latipinna; assembly: GCF_001443285.1. Lineage (NCBI taxonomy): Eukaryota > Metazoa > Chordata > Actinopteri > Cyprinodontiformes > Poeciliidae > Poecilia > Poecilia latipinna. The sequence continues at coordinate 272,432 of NW_015112703.1, read as the reverse complement.
TCCATAATGCTATGTTTTCTTGAGTTTTAAATGGGTCATTAAACAGATGGGTATTTTAATTTTCCACTCCACTTTAAGAACGACTTGTGACTTGTGCTTCACGTGGGGAAAATAATAAAAAAAATTTAAAAAAATGGAAAAAAAAAACGCTACAGGATGGACCTCGCCCCTACTGACACCACGGTTTCACCAGAAAATTTGCTACGCCGTGTAGTCGGGGCGCCAAGGCAGTCCACTGGGATTTTTGTATTAGAAAAAATGTTACTGGGTAACTATGTTACTGGAAGACATTGTTGACAATGCTTAAACACATAACTGTCTTAAAAACAATAAATCAAAAAGATACACTTAAAATAAATCAAAAATGTTTGCACATCTGTTACTAAGTAATCCGCCAGTGTATCTAAAAACACTGTAATGCTGCTCACATTTAGAGCCGACCCAAGGCGTATATGAACTAAGCAGCTGTTTAAAGCCCCCAGGCTTTATTCAGCCACATAAATGCTAGAATTTAAACACAGACAACAGATATAGCATTTTAACATTTGTTTATCGAGAACGCCGGTGCCGCTAAATTTTATTTAATGTTAATAAATCTTAAATTTAAACTTCCCGAGGTGGGAGGTTATCTTTGTAAAAGTGCAAAGAACAATCACCATAGTTAACATTGTTTTGTTACCATAGCTACAGTCTGATAATATGAGTGTAATCTTTGAATTTGAGCTCTTGTTTAGCTTGTTTCCTGAGCGAAACTCTGTGCTAAATCTAGTTTAAAACACTAGTCTTAAACCAATACTAAAGGCTTGTCTATAATAAAGGCTACCATGCTGTCACACACACTGGTGATATCACTTTTGCTCCTAAATATTTAATGACCACTCATGAAAGAAGGGTTGAAAAAAAAACTATTGATTACCGTTTCTATTTCTTCCTATATTGGAATCATTGTCAGCTAAAAATCTGTATAAGCAGCAGAAAGTAAAAAAAACAAAACAAAAACAAACTAAAAGTCCCAATAATTCTCATAGGTCTGATTTTTATAAAGGGAGGGTGAGGAATATAAAAAGTCTCCAAAGCTCATTGTCAGAGAACCTTTGGAAGGAGTTGCATCTTAGGGTCAACAAGTCTCCCTACCAATGCTTAGATGCTGTCTTGGCTGTTTCAGAGGAATGTGAGGTATTCTGTAACAGGGTTTGTTGAGCTCTGCTGGGACATTATTCTTTAGTTTGAACTAAGAAGGAGCTTTTTTTTTATAAAAACAAAAAAAAAAAAAAACACAACAAGTGGGTATGATGGCACACAAGACGAATTTATGGAAAAGGACTTTATGCACAAGAACAAAAAAAAGTATTAAATACTGGATATTGACCTGAAAATGAATCGTGATCTAAAATGGCATGACTCTGACAGACAAACTGGTAGTGATGCAGTCAGATTTTCTGCCTGTAATCTGTCCGTGAGTCATTGTTGACTTCAGTCTTCTGGCACACTGTCATTGACCTCTGACTTTTTATTGCATAGATACGTTTTTTTTTCCCTGTCATTTGTTATCTGTACCGATGATTCAGTGGGAAGCGTCATGCTTCGCCACTTAGCTCATTATATTTACCGATACAATGACAAGTGAATAGCGATTCTGACCATTTCATAGGCATTCGACATGCTTTGTAAGTCTGGATTTTGTGTGAGAAGTTGGTGGATTATTGATCTCTTGTGGCTCTATTTAAGCTATCATCTGTCTGGAGTAGAAAATTTGTATTTATTCATCTAATTAATTAGTAACTAAATTAAAGCAGCAGATGATTCTGGAGTTCACATGCATATTTTAGTGAACAGCATATTTTTCATGCTTGCAAAGAGTATGAACTTGTATTCAAAAGTGTCAAAATACTCAAAGCCGTGAACAGAAAGCTTTTATGCCTTTTTGTCAATACATAAAAAGGCTGTCGAACATAAAAAGAGAACGCAAAGGGTTTTTCTCCTATTTCCTATAATCTTCCTCTTCTCTCTCTGTCCCCCATCTCTCTCTCTCTCTCTGAATATTTTAGTATTGATGAGCCCATTACTGATGATAACAGTGCAACATAAGCATCTTTCTCTCTCCATCTCGGTGTCTCTCTCTCCCTCACACACTAATCAGAGGTCAGATTACAACTCCGCTCTTGCTGCTGCTGCTGAGCAATTGTGTGCATTTCTGTGTGACCGTGTTTGCTCAGCAGGGGGCTGGGGAATCTAACTTCCTGGCATCAGTCCAATAAATTGCAATATTTTCAAAGCTGAAAACCACTCACGTACACACCCCACTGGCACACAAATACAGATTATGAGTGTGATGATGTGTGTTGGACGTAAAAAATGATGCTCAATAATCACACAGCGGATGAGCAAAACATGATGTTTTCTCAAAAAGCTATTAGGAGGCATCAGAAGGAGCAGAGGACAACGCAGCCTGTGACCCTTTGTAGCTCAGGGGAAACTCTGAGACACAAACACACCTAATTCAGAGAGCTTTTCTATAATCATAATCAATACTTGGATTTTTTTTTTGTGTGTGTTGATCTGCCAGTTTCTTTTGAATGTCCAGCATCATTCAAAATTTTTACTGCAATCCAGTCGAGGTGCTTGAATACAGCAAAATTATTCATATCGGTGGTAGAAGTTACCATGAACAAATAATTGCAAATGCCTTCAGTTTTGGTACAGTACAATCAGACACCACATTGCATTGCCGTCTTTACAGTAATGTCCACATCGGAAGAGATACTGTTTTGGCTGCTGCAGCTACCTGTCCACTGCATATGGCCACAACAGCAGTCAGACAGCCGTAAGACAACGTTAGGCAGAGTACAACCAAAATGTACCTAAATCTAATGACATTCAAAGCAAAACGCCACATAAATCTGGAGACTAACTGTCCAAGTTTTGTTTACACACAATTAACTGGAACATTAAACTACACAATGAGATGGTATCATAAGAAATTATTACCAAAAGGAGCAAAACATTTTTGGTTGTATGCGCCATGTTAAATATAGAGCTGCTATATGCTTAGATACAAAATGAGACCAAACAGATCAGGAAAAAAAAAAAAAAGCATAAAGTCACATGCCAACAAAAGAAGTTCATGAGTTTTCTGTTAACATTCTCACTTGTGTGATTATATTAAGTGTTACAATTGGAGAGTGTATTTTGAATTTGGTTGTTGCTGGTAACTGTACCTAGATTGCTTTGCATCAATCAGAAGTTGTTTTTTTTATCCCCCCCGTCCCCCCACCCCAACACCGTGATGCAACTACAGAGCCTTAGACAGGATTTGTTTAGGCAAAGATTATAAATAAAACGGCAGACGCTGTGTCTGCAAGCAGTTGGAAGTTTGAAAAGTTCATGCAAACAAAAGGCAACCTGCATATATCTAATAAGTGATATTGTAGAGCTTTGTGGCTATTTGTAATAATGAGAGAATGTCTTGTTAAGCACCAATTCAAACACTAAAACCACCAGAATGCTCCAAATAGCTTTTAGTTTTACAGGTTAAAATTGCATGGCTGCTCTCACTGCTCAATCATATCAGGTACATATGGAACTGGTTTGCATGCATTGCTTCTGCCATTTTGTATTTTGTGCAGCGATCACGCTTCATTTCATGGCCTTCACTGATCACCCTCGCTATATCAAAACGGCTCCAGCATAAGGGAAACAGGTGAGGCCAGCTACTGAATCTAATTGTATTTCAGAGATCACCGACATCCGTGTGGCAGATTCATTACTCTCTTTGGTCTCTGGTTATTTTTCTGCTGGACAAGCCAACGAATGTTCAGTGCAAGAAGCTTAGTCTTCTGTGTGGACTGGTGAATGAAAGCCATTATTCCTCTGGGATTTCCTTGATTTAATTTAAAACCCATTAACAAAGAATGAAATAAAGTCCTATATATATATATATATATATATATATATGTGTGTGTGTGTGTATATTGATTTCACAACTTCTACAGTCAAATTTGTTGAGTCTTGATATACCAGCATGTTGTTGCTTTTAAATGTTAACACCCCGAAATGGAAAAACAGAAAGGGAATAAGTTTCATAGTTCCTGAGGGAAACGCTCATATATAAAATATGCACATACTATTTGATCGACCTTAAGTTTGATCTCATAACCACTCAGCTTAATCAAGAGCAGAAAAATCAATTTAATTGCCAATCAATCTGAGCAGTGTGGTCTACTTTACTTACAAACATTAAAATGAAAATGAAGAAAAGGACCTGACATTTAACTTTTTTTTTTTTTTTCGCAGACAGGCATCCCTAAGAGGCCTCCTGACAAACATTACTTTACAACATCAAATCAATGCTGGCAAATTTGGAAACAATAGTTAATGATTACCACAGAGTCTATAGGATGGTACTTTATGTTCTCAGCACAAATTGAGTAGACTGAGTCAGGATGCAGCATTAGCCTGCTTTGCTGGAGCATTACATTACTAAGATGTGCTCAATCAGCCTTGGAATGACGTCACACTGAACACTGTCAGGCTTCTTAAAAGTGTGCTCATTTCTACGAGCTTTACTGCGTCATTGCTGTGTGGCATGGAGGCAATGAGCCTGGGGTTCTGCTGAGGTGTGATAGGAGCTTATAGATTGATTGGATAGCAGATTTCAGGTCATCTGCATTCTTGTGTCTGGTGCCTCTCATCTTCGTCTTGACAATACTCCACAGACTCTTTCGGGGTTCGTGTCAGGTCAGTTTGCTGGCCAATGAAGCACAGGAACACCATGGTCATTGAACCAGGTCCTTGGTACCTTTGGCAGTGGGGCAGGTGCCAAGACTGGATGGAAAATGAAGCAGCATGAGGACGCAGGAGGTGTTTTCTGATTTCCTGGTAAATGGCTGCGCTGACTGTGGACTTAAGAAAACAAACGAACACCTACAGATCAAATAGACTGGGATCCAAAGATGGTATTTTTGGCCATGGTGGCCCACCATGATTATTTATATGATAAGCAAAGGTACATGACATACCAGAGGATGTATGTGCAGGTTGTGTTTCAAAAATTAAAATAAAACACAGCAGCCTAAAAGGATGAGAGTAACCATGTTAAAAAACTGATAGGCTCTTTCACTACTCAGATATTTTTACCTTGAAAAAGATGGCCACAGTGTCACAATTCCCATTTTGAAATGAAAGTGAATGTTAAAGAAACACTATTAGAGATATCGGTAACACTTTATTTGAAGGGGGGTGAATAAGACTGACATGACACTGTCCTAAACATGACATAACACATGTCATGAACATGAATAAGCCTTCATGAATATTTATGACTGTTGTCATAAAGAGTCATTCAGTAAATTATGACACTTTTAATACAAAGTTGACATTATTCAAAATGTCTTTGTTATGACAACTTGACATTAACCAAGAAATCATTACTTTTATAAATTTGTTATAAAATAATTACTGATTGCACTTTAAAAATTAGGTAACTTTATGTTATTAAAGGTAAAGTTTAAACAGTAATGGTTAATGTCAAGTTGTCATAACAAAGACATTTTGAATAATGTTAACTTTGTATTAAAAGTGTCATAATTTACCGAATGACGCTTTATGACAACAGCCATAAATATTCATGAAGGCTTATTCATGTTCATGACAGGTGATATGTCATGTTTATGAAAGTGTCATGACAGTCTTATTCAACCCCCTTCAAATAAAGTGTTACCGAGATATCTTATCAGTGCTTTATGAAATATTCTGTTTGAACAATGCACAATTATAGTAGGACCATATATCCAGGTAAAATAAAGAGTTCCTCATCAAAATGACTGTACAGAATGAAAAACAGAGAGGATTTCATTACTGTTATTTCTACCAAAGAAAAATGAAAAAGAAAAACATCTATTTCAACAAAACATTGCTTCACTAATACTTTGTAATAACTGTAAGCTGTAAGACCTGCTGCAAGATAAAATAACTCTAAGTTGGACATTTAGCATAGCATCATTTGCAACTACAACCTAATATTAAGCTTGTTTTAAGTTTGACTGACTAAAATAAGCCTTGTAATCATTCCCTATGTTGAGCATTTCCACATTTTGGTAAAAACCTCCCCAGATAGTGTTGAGTGAAGATGTGTCTCTAACCTTTTTTAAAAATATTTTTAATTGTGTTAATATCTGTCTTAGCTGTTCCATTTGTTCCTTCCTTTTTTTATATATATTTTCTGTTTCAATTCACTACCTTAGTAATATATTATTGACACTAACCAAAGTGTGTTCATCGTTAACTCCATAGGCCGTCTTCATTCCCGCGATGGTCCATCATCTTGCTGGCATGCAGTCTGTGTTTTTCTGACTGCGTGCCAGCTCACGTTTTGTTTACCCCCACCCGAATTCACTAACTCGCTCACGCTCACTTGCCCTCCTCCCTACATGAAACGCTCCCCCCTTCATGAACATTTTGACTCCTTTTTACTGGGCAGACAGTAAATAATCTGACCTGTTCCTCAATCTGTCCCTGGTCACGTCTCTCTCGTTATCCTCCTCCAACGAATCCCCTGAATTGCTAATTCTCCTTCATTCTGCGGCGCTGAACCCGCTTCAGTGATTCGGTGCCGCAGAAGGAGAGAGGGAGAAAAACCACACAACTCATCAAACTGCGGAAACTTCACGCTGGACTTCAAGCGGCATGGACTCTTTGCCTCTCCACTCTTTCTCCAGACTCTGGGAACGTGATTTGAACTAAAATCAACGCACTATGAAATGAACTAAAAACTTTACTTTCATCTGAAAAGACGACTTTGGAAGCACAGAGTAATGGTCCAGTGTCTGGGTTAGGATTGGAGAGACATAAGGAGTGCGACATTTGAGCCCATGTGGAGGATTTGTTTGGGTATTGCTCTTGATCCGTTAACTCCAGCCTCAGTCCACTCCTTATGAAGCTTCCCCAATTTCATTAATTGATTTAATTTGACAATCTTTTCAAAACTGCTGTTGTCCCTGTTGCTGGAGCCTCTTTTTCCTTCTACTCAACTTTCTCTGAAAATACTTGGATACAGTACTCTGCGAACAACCAACAATGACCTTTTGTGGCTTTCCCTCCTGATAGATGGTGTCGAGGTCATTACGTATTATACATTAAAAATCATTTTTTCAAAATTGATCTTAGATAACATTCTAATTTTCTGAGACACTGAATTGTTGGGTTTCCATTTTCTGTAAGTCAAAATCCGACTCCCCCTGATGACAGTGATTTATCTCTCAGCCTGCAGCTCGCCACCCTGTGAAAGAATCTTATTTTAGCTGTTTGTGTCCCGTGTCTCCTTCTTTTGGTCACAGTCCATATGGCCATAGGTGAGAAAAACAGCAAACCAAGAGCTTCTCTTCATCTCTTTCCTCAACCGACAGACCGGATTAACACTTGTATTACTACAGATCACACCAGAATCCATCTGTCAATCTCCCGGCCTCTTCAATCTTCCATCACTCATGAACGAGAACGAGGCTCTTGAGCCCTCTACACTTGAAGCAAAGGCAATTTAGAGTGTCCGCTCACAGTCTATCGTAAAGAAATGTGGCTTTATGACTGGAATAAATAATATATCAGATCCCTCAGAGGTAATTATTAGGCTATGTCATAGGTTATATTGGCTTATAATAATACATATTTCAAAAGACTCAACTGGCCTTATTGTGAGTCACACCATAAATTTAAACAATTGCAAAGTTTTTAGACAATGGCATACTGTAAAATCATACTTAAGGTCTGAACATGAAAATAATTTCTGGGAAAAGTGAACCCAGAGAAAAATAAAGTGATGAACAATAGTTAACTACAGGTATTTAAATATAGATATATTTGCAGGAATTAAATGACATTGATGGAAAATGGAGTTGCAAGCTCATTAAAGGAAGAACGGGTGTGAATGAGGCAAATGTCAGTGTTTCAAAGTTTTAAAACAAAATAGTCCATAATACCAATGGCTTCATTTGTTGAGATGACAGAGAAATATGTGCAGTTCAAAGGGAAAACAATTGTGTTTGTTGTAAATTTTGTCAGGTATCACCCGGTGTTTAAAGACAATAACAAGTCAGTGGATTTTAGCATTTGCAGCCCTTTTCGGTTTAACGCAGCAAATCAGTCAATTTTCCACAACTTTACCCATAATAACACGACTCCTTAATGAAGCACAACCTCGTAGCTTAAAACGGGTACACTGCTATAAGAGTGCCCAGTTAGAGGCACACAACGTTATTTGCTCAAAGTCAGCCCTTGAAAACAAGTTTTAACAAGACAATTTTCACAGGCAGAATTCAATTAAGAGTGATTTATCACTTCAAATGGATGCGCTCCTGTAGGAATATTAGGCGAAGAGAAGCGACGTGACGATTCTCGGGAAGACCGAGAGGCGCGATAAGGTCACTGATTTATCTGTGGAGCACATTATACAGCAGCACACTGACGGAGCATTTACAACCAGCTCACAACACTTGGGGTCGTCAACCTGGCTGTCAGTGGACGTGATGACACCCAGCAGGTCGCACTCACTCACACTACTACGCTCGCTCTGCGTTTTGGCTCGTGGTTACACGCCGTGTGAATGTCAGCGGAGCGCTTCTACTGAATGCAAATACCTGAGCAGGTAAGCGGAGTTACAAGACGGACTTACATCTCAGAGGACGGAGGTTGGCTACGGCAGAGGAGCGCGTGTCCGCACGCCTGTCCCATCGCGCATCCTGCCTGGCGCCTCCTTCTCTAACCCGGCTGCAGTCAGGGGGGTGAAGGGGGTGAGCTGGCGGGAGAGCAGCCTGTGTGTCGGTCTGTCGAAAGAGGATATGCGTTTGGATGGGTAGATGATGACTGGGTGTGTGCTTCCTTGCTTGCTTTCTCTCTCCCGGTCTCTGCCTGCCTGCTTGCTCTTCTCTCCAGCTCTGATAGCGCGCAGGGATTGGTCGGGACCCGGTAAGTGATATTCGAGCCGCGGTGAGCGAGCATATAACAGCTGAGCAAAGAGACAAGAGAGCAGCGGCGGAGAGAGCCCAGCCGTTCAGAACTACACAGATGCATCAGGAGCCAAACTGAAGATCATACACGATCACGCTCTTTTCCTCCCCTCGTAATTTCCAACGGTGGCCATTAAAATGAGCTGTGAAAATTAAACTTTGACCTTGTACCTTTGCACTTTAGTTGCGCATTTTCTCTCTGTGTGTGTTGCACACAGACACCGTGCATTAGATCCGCGGCGAGACAAGATCTGGAATTGATTCCTCTCCCCAAAGATCTCAGTGGCTGGATCAGACGGGTTTCAATAGGAACCACACGCTGCTCCTCTCCAGCGCCAGTCATGGGACGCTGCAGGTCTCAAAGGTCCGTCACATATCCCCACCATATAAGGTGCTTCCAGGCTGATAAAACAAACCTGGAATTTAACTAATAAAACAGCTGTAAGAATTTGTGTGCAATTAATCTGGGTTGGTTTTATTTAAAACTTTGCTTTTATATCAATAAACTCATACAAAGCTGTTTACCACGTAGGTGGGTACAGTACCTTCAGACTTGTATTAATCAGTGGCACATACAGTATATGGCATACTGACATTTTGGGGAGGACGAGCTGAAGCGGGGAATTAAAGAGCCTATGGAACCACTGGCTGCAAGTAGTGTGAGATTTTCATAACAAAATTATTGTAGATTGGTTAAAACACAAAACATTGCCTCGCACTTTCTGAGTCAAAATTTGAAACTGGCGTTATCCTTATTTTGTTTTTCTTAAACACCGAGCACCACATGTTTTTCCTGATTACATCATTCTGTACTTTTATCACAAAATATCCTCTGCACTCTAACTTTTTATTGCAGCAAAGCAAGGCACCCTGACAAATCTACCAGGGTAGATCACACTACAGTTACTTTCATAAACCTAATTAACCATTGACTGTTCTGCAGCTTAAATCAGCTATACCCAGAAAAAAAAAATACTTAGCATTTCTTAAATTAGAAATTCTGGATTATTAATTCAAATACTCTTGCTGGGGGGGAAAAGTAAAATAAGACCAACTATTCTATATTATATTGATTTTAAATGGAGACACAACATTTCTTAAGATTATGTTTCATTAATCACATGGAGGTAAACAAGTGCAGTCAACAGGTGATAAACAACCGGAGCACAAAGTTAAACTCAATTGCAAATCATCTTCCTTAATGCATATTTGAAACCTGCAAATTGATATTGATTGGTACCAAATATTCCTGATTAACAGTGGCAGTCAGGGGTGCACACATACAAGCTCTATTGCTGCAGACAGCTCTGCTCTATTCTCCTATCCTAACCTTTACTGTTTCTTTCATAAAATTATCATATTTGCCCTATATTATAAAAAGAGATAAAAAAAAAACTAGAATTGGTTTGTGACTAAATGTTACTAAAATTGTAATTTTAATAACTCTATTATTAAAGTGTTGCATGAAAACCTTTTCCCTGACAGCTGCATTGTACTATTGGCAATGACTGCCTTAGGATCTACACATAATCAGTGTGAACAAAGAAATTTGTTCTCTCTCTCTCTCAGGACTGCAAGAACAAAATTACGTTATTCTGTTCAGGAGAATTGGCATTGGACGTTTTGCAGCTTGACACACTTTCTGGGCAGAGCATTTTTTTTTGTTTGTTTTGTTTTGTTTTTTTGTTTTTTTGCCTGGTGTCTGAAAACTACTATATGCAAATGCTAAAACCTCTCAATGAAAACTATACATGGGTTCCTGTGAAGTATATCCTGGCCAAAAGGAACGTTGTTCCTGCCACCTCAAGTAAAAGAACAAAATAATCTGTTCTTGAGGAGAATTTTAAGTTCGATTTTAACATTAGCATTGTTGCTGAACTAAATGAGACGTAAACTGTTAGACTTTTAAAATCAATTTCTACAAGTTGCTATGACAACCACAGCGAACAGGAGGTATTCATTGGTAACAAACACTTCAAATGCTCAGCAGGCTAACAAGTTTCATTTTAGCGTTGTAGCTAAACTTTTAAAAGCTGGATTAAGTTCTTGCTCCAGCATAAAAACTCTCTCAACCACTAATCTTATAATAGTTTCTACAGTTTACAAGGTTGAGATGCTCAATCAAAACATTTATACTCCACATAAACTCACTCACATCTTCAGCTGGATTTCAACGACAGTCAGGAAGGATGTACCAGAAAAATATTTCAGTTGATTTTCTTTGGCCATTGAAAAACTCATATGTTTGATTAACATTTGATCATTTTAACGGACATTATTCATTATGCTCCAAAATTTCCTGCTCATCGTGCAGAAAAAAGCAACTGGGACTCGATGCCATTGCAATGACTGGTGTGCTACTGGAGTCGCATTCAAAGATGCCTGGGAGCTGTTTTACATTTTTGCTGACAAGTGAAAAAGAAAACAGAGTAGAACTATTATTACCCTGTAGCCTTCAGTCATGAACACCACAGGTGTCGACAATTATTTAGCCTAATTAATCCTCCACCTAGGGCTCAAGTGCACATACAGGCTGTGACTGATTGACAACTTAGTAATTTCTGTTTAATTGGTTACACATGCTAATCATCCTGTTAATCATCAGAATTTCTAGCATTTTTATTACTTCTTGAACTGAATAACCTCTAAATCTAAACCCCTAAATTTCATAATATCAGACTGCGCAGAGGACAAATTTACCATAAATCCATTTGTGTGAATTTCCCATTTCAGAGATTAAAATTTGCAGTAGTAATATTATTCTGTTTCCCTTGCCTTTTTTGTGCAAATGTCCTCATCCGGAGTTTTCTTTTTCTATCTGTGTCAGTGATTCACAACGTGGAGAGGTGAAATAAGTTTGGATTTGTGTGATTCTCTTCAGCGTTAGCAAACGCTGTTCGTATACATTACTGTGCATCAAAGCTTGAAGACAAAAGATCACTTTTGTCCGTCTTATCTAGTGAGAAATATATATATATATTTTAGGTTTGTTTTGTTTTTTTAGCTTTTGTTCTACGTTTTCAGTAAGATTCTCTCTTGTGAGGTTTTGTCTTGACAAACAGGACACTTATCATGTTCTGCCACTCTTTTTTTTGCTTCTAAAGTATCTATCTGTGTCCTGGAGAAAGTTTTTGTTGCATTAAAGTCTGGAGAATTTTCTTTTCTTTACTCATAGTATTTAGCCTGACAGCAAAAGTTGTCTGGGCCGGCTCTGGGCCAAATTTAGGTGAGCATTTTCACGGACCCATAAACAGACCTGAGTCTTTTTTACTTTTCTTTTTTTTTTTTTGCCACCTGGTATGTTAATCAGCTGTGACTTTCCCCAACCCTTTCAAATGGCTCAAAGTCACACTGAAGCAATCTGATTTAAAAAACCCACAAAGTTTACAATTTTAAATACCTTGAAACTGATTATATCAAGAGTGATTTCTTCATAACGTCTTCTAATATAATTTGCAAACAAACAATTTTTTTTTAAAGAAATTTGTCTTTCTTTCCGCTTCTGCCCTGGCCAATTGATCCTGGTTTTGCCATGGTGCATCACACATTTTGTTTATGTTATGTATTTGAAGAGGTAAAAAAATGTATTTTCAAATTAATAAAGGCAATGTTATATTAACATTTGATGCTGTTTTCTTGGCACTGTGCCCCTGTTTAGTAGAACTTAGCAGTCATGGTCACAAGTCTCTTCCTCGTTTTATTTATAGTTGGAATTTCCAAAAAATGTAGAAGCCATTGCCCTATAGCAATCCAATTAATTTAAGTTATTTGCCATTACTGAGTCTTAATGGCCAACCTTCATCTTTACATCAGACTTTTACACATCATAGGTACAGCAATGTAAATAATTCACACCTTTTTGAAGTGCTTACCTTTTTATAAGAACCCCTGCTTAGATCCCATACTCCACGTCTTTCGTCATATTTCTAGCATCTTCGTGTCGAGTGACATGTTTTCTGTTGTTTTTCCTTGTGTTTAACAGCCTACAAAACTCCTGGGCATGCAGCGCAGCAAGTATTTGATCAGCGAGGAATCCTCCCACATTGTCATGAATCTACTGAGCAGTGACATCTGGCAAACTATTGAACTCCACATGTCTCCACTAAAGCCAAATCCAGTCACATCAGTTAACATTAAGTGATTTTTTTTTTTTTTCTCAAAGCTGAGTAGAGGGGAAAATGTACCACGGCTCTGGGAGCAGAAGAAAATCCTACAGTCTTTACCACAGCTGGTCATTAAGAGCAATACATCCACCTGTTCTTTAATTGGTTTTGCCTCATTGGTGTTGTTTGGGAGCTTCACTCTCCTCTTGAGAGGTTCGTCTAACCTGTGTTGCTTCGTCACAGTGAGTGCAGGATTAGCTAGCTGAACTCACTGCATTTTCCTGAGTGTGCAAATTGTAAATGGCCAATTAAGTTGGTGAAAACCGAATGTAGCTCACTGGGAAGAGGCCGCAGGACATAAGGAGATTATGCTGGAGGGTCTATGTGTCCCTTCTGGCCTGGGAACATCTTGTGATCCCTCAAAATGAGCTGGATAGAGGGGTATCTGGGTTTTCCTTTCCTTTTTTGCCCTCACTCCCTCTGATAAGTGGAAGATGATGAATTGATGAAAACTTGAAAATCTATTTTCTCAGACATGGAGATGTCCACCTTTCCGTCTGAATTTTTTTCACTAAGCAACATTTGTCTATGTATGCATCACTGTCAGATTTTAGTAGGTAAGAAAAAACAAAAACTTAACATTTCGACACTACACTGCAAAAATCCCACCACATCAAGACACTACAGATCTTTATTCCTCCCTCTCCCCCCAGCCAAGCAGTTATGGAAATCATTGTAAACTACATTGCCATGAACAAAAAAATACTTCCTATACTTGGAAATCCAAAGAACACAGAGTTTGTGTGAAAGATAACTCTGGAGGACAATTTAAAGATAACACAAGTTTCATTATGTGTTGCTGTTTATAAGAGTGATCCTACTATCTCTACAACCAAAGCTTCTCAGACACTGCATGGAAAACATATTAATGAAGGTAAAACAAAATAGTTGAGATATAACAACACGAGGCCAGACAAAACACCCAAAAGAGGAAAGATCAAGATAACTATACAAAGTTACACTTTCATAGCACTACGGCTCTGCAGAGGTCTGGTAGATTCAGGTGTCTTGGACAAGAAGTTGCAGGAAAGGAGCTGGAGTTTGGCACATCTGCCTTAGAAGAAAACTGTACAGAGATACTCTTTACACAGCAACAGCAGAAGAAACACTAAAAAAAATGCAGTAAAAGAGTACTGTCAGAAAGATTTGGAGCATCTGAGTCATTTATTGACAGCGACGGGATGGAGAATGACAGGTAAGGTCCTGCCGAATATCCAGACTGAAACAGACAAACGAGCCAAACAACTGGATTTTAGCGACAGACCAAGCAGACAAGAAGGCAGCGAGAGATGCAGCGATTCCAAAATGAAGAAGATCGAGACAGAATGAGGAGAAAAAAAGACATGTAGTGAGGACTGTACACGATGTTGGCACTGTTGGTGATTAGAAGGATCAACGTTAAGACCAGATGACATGTTCCAGCAGAACATGAAGGAAAACATTTGTTGTACAGAAAGAGGCTCATAAATTGCATACTGCTGGAAAAAAATAATGGTGTATATTCTTCTTTTTTTTTCATAATTATTATATTAGTTGACTTCTATGGACTCTGATCTGAGATAAAAATGTGGATGTTTTATCTAACCAGATCTGTGTTTTATCTTTTGGGATATGTCATGCCATCTGTCATACCACTTGAGAGTAAATGTAGCATAAGCATTGCAGCATTGCAGCTTACGATTATATCAGATTGTATATTAGTGGCATGCTATTACCGAAAGCTCAAAGGTCACACAAGCTTAAGTTCTAGAAAATACAGCTAATGTTGAGCGATGTCTGGATATTTTCATCTTCAGCTTAAAGCTCTTACGCACATACAGTGTCCTGGTTATGACATTAACACAAAGTTCCCTAGAACTACAAAAAGCCCAAAAATGAAGATGCAGGTTTTGTTTAACCATGTTGTAATTATGGTTCCTGTGTTTCATGCAAGTCGCAGTATGTGTTTTTGGGCTGTTTCAGACGTCGACAGAAAGTGTATTTATTTCTTATTCTTTGCACATGGATTTTCTCCATATCACTGTCCTAACAGATAAAATTTGATTCAAGCCAGACTGTCTTGCTGTAGCAGAAAAAGACTAGAGGAGGTCCCAAAATCAGAGCTGTTTGTTCAGCTTGTCTAAATGTAACCCTGCACCTTTGTCTTCGCAATCAACGGGAGCTGCGCATAGAAACCGTGCTCAGCATTCACAAACTAATTGTAGAAAATATAATTTTCAAAACTCTACTCAAACTACAGCAGGTTTTTTTCTTTGTTCCCTCCATATGTTGTGTCCAGTTAATTAAAAAGACATTTAGAAAATGCACCAGAGGAATGTGCTTGGAACACAGACAGAGGGAAACATGATAAAGATCGAATATGATATTGTATATTAGAAAGCTGGGTGATAAGAAATAGCGATGAAAATGAGGAACCAGAAATCTCTAAGGGATAATACGAGTCTTACTGTTATGACTTTTTGCTTTACGTGTGCGTTTACAGAGAAGCACATTTGGTCACATCTGATTTGTTGGCATTGACATCCATGCTCCTCAGCTCTGTCTAAGCTTGTATTTGTATGCGTGTGTGTGCGTGTGCGTGTGTGCGTGTGTGTGTGTGTGTGTTTGCTTGTGCTAAGTGTGTCTAAATTCAAACTGTACACTGGGAGTTGGGTCAAAGAAACATCTTCAGTGGACTCTCATCACCAGCTGAATATTTATGCTGCTTTTGGAGATTTTTTTTTTTTAACTGACTGAACTCCACCGAAAACATGGAAGTATAATAAATACAGAGATGATGTCATGATCCACAGCTGTTTGTGTTCCTGTTTTCACTTGTGCTATTTTAGTGTTGTTGATATTTCCATATTGGTTTGTTTACAAATTAGTTAATTCCTTTGTGTTCCGTTTCTTAGTTCGTTATGTGTCTTTTTCTGCGTTTGGTTAGTTAGATCCTCAGTGTTTCACTTTAGTTTCTCCTGGGCCCAGTATTCATTCTTCCCTTAGTTCCCTTCGATTCTCCTCCAGCTGTTCTGCATTGTGTTGATCATGCTCACTCGGTTAGCATGATCGGTTCTATTAAGCTGACTGGTTTGTGTCCCTTTTTTTGTACAGCACTTTGTGTGGCTAATGGCTGCATGACAAAAAAGTTATGAATACAGTTTGACTGACTCAAATAAACAGGAATTACTGGGAGTGAACAGAAGTAAACCTGGAATTTTAATTTGTAGGGAAAATTGGTAGGAAGGGTAAATAAAGTTGGGGAAAATCGACATTTTAGATAAAACTTGGTTGAAATATCCAGATGTCATGTAAGTCCTCCTGAAAATATCCGTACTGTTTGTCGTTTACGTGCACAAAGCAAACTGCTTACTGCAGAGGGTCTGAGGTCATGTGTCCTCCATCATTTGACCAACAGGCGTTTCATGCCCAGAGAACAGGACTATTGCCTAACATTTCAGACTGTGGAATACATAAAATGAATCAGTTTTCACTATAATGCTGAATACATATAATTCACAAGTATCGTATAATTGTTATCTAATTTCCAGCTAACTTTCAGGTTATCTTCCCACTGAAAGTTTCAACAAAATTTTTAGAAATTAACTTAAATTTTTTCACATCTGTGTAACCCTCTTATCTTCGTATACCTTTGATACAAAAGGGAGACTTGCAATAGGCATTTTAGTGTTGGATTTGTGCCACTCTTAAGCCTTTTTTGCAGTTTATGGGCTTAAATATATCCAAGGTAAAATTTTATCTTTGCATTTCCATAACAACAATTAAGGACTTTCCACCACACGGACAATAAGGAGCCGCAGCTGTAATGCGACAGCAGTGTTTGGTGACCGGTGCTCTGCAATAAAGTGCACTGGAGCCTATTTTTATGAGAGAGGAAATTCTTGTTGCTTCAGTTTGTGCTCAAACACAGAGCAGATCTGCCTCTGGAAAAAAGGGCAGAAAAAAATAAAAAAAAAAAAAAAAAAAAAGCCAACCATCTCGACTCAGTTTTTAACTCCCCTCATATGTGACCGGGCCTGATGAAATGCATTAATGTAGCCGCAAATATCACTACTCATTAAATTCAAAACTCTGAATTCCAGTCAGAGCATTTTAAAAGAGCAAAGCCATGTAATATGTCCCGTTTGAGTGAGGCAACAAAAGGCCAAGCAGAGTGTGAGCTGTTTTAACTTTACAGCTCCACGGGATCAATATCACTCCTGGTCTCATTGCTTATATTGAGTGTCTCACAGCAAGGTCCAATCAAGGCCTTTGAATAAGATAAGGTTAAGAAAACAGCCAGACAAGAAGATCCCCTCGACGTCAATTTAAAGTTTAGTGACCACAAAAGTCAAATCTTTAACAAAGCCACGCAGGAAAGTCGGCACATTATGCTTTGGTTGATTGAGTTCCCTGAAGTGTTGCGCCCGTATCAAGCCCTCATGATAATTACATCAGAACCTGATTAGACTGACTGTCCTCATCTTGGAGTGTTTACTGACATTTATAGCTGGCCTAATCCACCAGTCTTTGATACTTCCCGGAATTTGAAAGTGCCGATCACGCTGAATTATTTATGATCCTTTCTCTGCGCGTGGCCTGATTGGTAAACAGTGCTTTGTTGTGCCGCAATATTAGCGATGATGCCATTTTACCGCATGCAGAACGCTGGGACGTGGCTGTGAGCCGAAATGCCTGTCGCTAACCAATAGGTTAGCTGTAAAATTAGTGAATGATTTTAAAAAAGGTGCTTTAAACTTCCCGATAAAATGTTTTCACATATGTTCCCAAGCAGGGAAAACGCAGTGCAGGTTGTTGTTTGTTCTTGGTGTCATGCTGGACTCTGTCTACTTTATTCCTTCAGCAAATATACAGACTTTTCCCTCGTGTCCTCGTTGACAGGGCCGATACTCAATTTTGGCACAAAAACAACCTCCGTGTAGCAGATTGTAGCATCTTGTCCCAACAGCACACACTTATTTTTTGCTCTGCACATCTTTCTTTCCGTCAACAAATAAGGAAGAGGCTTTTTTTTTTGTTTTGTTTTTTTTACACAGAAACCCCAGTGTATTCTTAAGCATTTCAAGAACCCTGCTTCATATTTAGCTGAAGAGGATCATATCACGGCCCACATAGTCATAATAAAAACGAACCAAAAAAAAATGTTAGTATGTAATACCCTGTAATTATTAATTTTAAGATTGTTTAGTAAGAAGAAATTCAATACAAAAATTGTTATAAAGGTTTTTTGTTTTTTTTTTTCATCTGAACTCTAAACTTAGTATTATTTAGAGAAAAAAAAAGAGCAATGTTGTCAAACATCTTTGCAGCTCCTGGTCCTGGAAAGATTTCATTTATCAAATAATTTATTCAATTATAGTACCAGTAACAGGTCTCTATAACATGCCAAATCCCCAGCCATCCTCCCTGAATTAATCTTCCTTACTCTGTTCATGTGTTGCTAAATACCAATACTCCTATATCCTTCCCCCTCCCTTCTGACGGTGTTTTTCTTTTTCTTTTGTTAAAGATGCCTGGAGCTCTTTCTTGAGGGCAGGGTGCTGTCATGGTCCTCATGCTGTTGTTTGTGGCTTTGTTTCATGTTTTATTTTGGCCTCCGTCGTCTGTCCCCTGCTTTGTTTCAGCTGCTCCGGTTTTCTGCTCAGACTCAGATAAAGGAGTCCATTCTCAGGCTGACGGCAGCGTTTAGTTCTGTCCTCACGGGAGTCCTTCATGACTCTTCATGCAAAACAGAACATTTCTCAGTTGTTCTCAAAACAGCAGATAAGTAGTGAGTTAAGGAATTAAAACTATTAAATTTAGACGTTTCAGCTTGGGCCATTCGACAAAATAGGTCCTGAAGCAGATTATAAAAAGCTTTAAACAATGAAAAATTGATTGGTTTAAATTTGCAAGCAACAAGTCCTAAATACAAGTTCATTTGTCATTTTTCCTTTAAAATATTCTGGAAATATATCAAAGAACTTGAGGTTTAAAAGAGGGGTTTTGACCATTATGGTCAGTAATTTTTAGCATTCACTCTTATGACTAGATGCTTAAATACATTGTGTAACCTAACCTTTCTTTTCTCTCTGTCTGACATTACATAAGACTGAAGTCTTCCTCTTTCAGGTCACTTGCCAGAATAAGAAAACAAATATTTTTTCCCCCTAATTTAATCAAATTCAGAAGTCTGCATACATTAATTATACCTTTAAACAGTTTGGAAATGGCCAGATGAGGATCCCAGTGTTTGTAAGGTTTGGTAGGCTGATATACAACATCTGAGTTAAATGGGATACCTGTGGAAGTATTTTAGGGCAATACAAGATGTTTATATCTTGAATATTCCTAGACAGCAATATATCGCTGGCAATATATAGCCGGCATTATATTGCCAGCTATATTGTAGCTGGCATTCACCATTTTTGTACATGTATGTATGTGGTGTTTTTATAATAATATTCTTATTTGCTAAATTGCCCCTTCTTTTTTCACATCACTACACAGAAAAGTCCAAGTCTAAACAGAAAATAGTCTATTATAAACCCATCCGCAGTGCAAAGGTCTGATATTGGTTGCTCAGACAAAGTGAGCAGCTCTGTTTGCAGTTCTGTTTCTGGTCTATACCGACTCCTGGGGGAAATATGTGACTCTGCTGCAGTTAAACGTTCACCCCCATTCAATACTCACTTTTCTCCACACCTATTAATGCTCGGCATAATGGCTCTGTCAGAGGTTCTGGTGCAGAAAATTGTGAAGGTTGCTTTAAACACTGTAATGCCAAGGGTAATAGCAAAACTCAGTGCTCTCTAACTCTGATGAGAAACCAAAGAGATTTATATACAGATGGAAGTTTATATGTGGCGACCAAGTAGATTGGTACGGTTTGAAGTCAGTTTTCTTGAACGTGAAGCTTTATTTTGATCCAACTTTTCTTGTGTTGTTATTCATTTTGACAAAGGAGGTAAAACAGGTATTCTGTGAAACAACTTGCAATTGAGAATGTCATGTTAATTGTACGCTAAGTTGTGTCTTTTTGTTGTTTTATTTTTAACACTTATTGAAAATTGTGCTAAAATAACATTTAATTTTCAATGGCAGGACATTGACTGTATACCAGACCTTAAGTGTGTTTTTACAAAGCTGAAATATGCTGTCAATTTAGTGATTATGCTCAGTAAGTGTGGCTTATCAATTCACAGAACAAATACATATTTGAAATTCCTTCATTTTCATCTGGCATTAGGAAAAACTCAGTGAAATTAGCTAAGGATGCTGGACCTGAGGAGCTAACAACCGACAATTGTAACTAAGTTACACAGCACTACAACTGGGAACCCAAATAAATTAAACTCCAATAACATAAAAATAGATGCTGAAGATACACAAAATCCAGGTCATTGTTCCAAACAGAGAGTTCGATATAACATTTTGGCTTTTGATTAGGGGAAAATACCGTGGCTGAACTTTAGTAACAAGTGATAAAATGACTCAATAAAGCTAGTTAAAACAAACTAATATGTCTAAGGTTATGCTTTTTGTCATCTGGAATAAATGTTTGTGACTGTTCACTTGGATGAAGCAAAGTTTGCTTTTGCCTCTATGACACTTTTTGTCAGAGTGGTCCTCTCAAAGCAGAACTAAGCCCTCATCTAGGAAATCATTTGGTTCATATTTATTCTCAGTGTTCAAATTGCAGCAGGTATTACATTAGCTATCTGGATGGCTGCTAATCTGACCAGACCTGTAAGAGATAAGCTCACTTGTGCCAGTCCTCAAGAGCTACCATCCTGCAGCTTTAGGATGCATCCCTGCTCCAAAACACCTGAATCAAATGATTGAATTCCCTCATCAGCATGAACTTCAGCTCTGCAGAGGCCTGCTAATGACTACTTATTTGATTCAAGTGATTTGGAGAAAGGGTACATCTAAATTATGCAGGGTAGCAGCATTCAAAAATTGGATTTGGGCATCCCAAGGTTAGATTATGAACACAAAATTCATAAAGCACCACATCTCACCCAGTCAGACCTCTTAAAAATGGGGGGGAAAAGAGAACATTGAGTATTATTTCCTCAGTCTGTCTCCAAGTAAAAGCATCCAGTTTGTATTTTGACTAAAAAGCATATTTACGTATAACAGTCAGCTCAGCAGAACTGAATGTTTATGTAGCTCATCCCTATCACTCTAAACTCTGTTCCTGTTGCAGAGAACAAAGTAACTTTAATTCTTTTCCTTTAATAAATCATCACTAAACAAACAAAGGATTACTTTGTTGTTTCTCTTGTCCTGAACAGGAGCTTCTGAGACTTCAGTGTTTTCCGTTCGGCGAACCACGTTGTACTTTGCGAGCCTGTTCACAAGACGTATGAAACACTTTAAAGATGACGAAATCAGTGGACAAATAAAGTTATGCAATGACAAATTAACTATAACAGAAAATCGGCTTAAGGGTTTAGAATAAAAAAAACATCTGACATAGAGAATACAGTGCAGTCCAAAAGTATTCACACCCATTTACACTCGCAGAGAAATGGAAACAAAATGGTCCACAGATGAAATTGAAGGGGATGTGAAGGACTCGGTGAATGTGTTTTTAACACGTGTTGAGAAGTCTAGAAAGCCAAGAAACTGGATTGAAATCTGACAGGATTTAGAAAGCATTGCAGCTGGTTTAATATTAAATGATGACCCATGAAAACGTTTATAATTGCCGGAGTAATATTCCTGCACTCCCACAGCATGATGCAGCCATCACTCTGTTTGACAGTCAAGAGGAATTATTGACTACAGAGTTGTTCAGGGGCCAATCTGTTGAATCAGTGCAAAATTTCTGAAATTCAATCAAATTTAATTATAGGAGATTTTAGCATTTGTTGGATTATTTATCTCAATGTTGTAGAAATAATTAAACAGTATGTTGTGTTAAGGTTATGCAATATTTGGCT
Source organism: Poecilia latipinna (assembly GCF_001443285.1). Taxonomy (NCBI): domain Eukaryota; kingdom Metazoa; phylum Chordata; class Actinopteri; order Cyprinodontiformes; family Poeciliidae; genus Poecilia; species Poecilia latipinna. Next base: position 250,340 of record NW_015112703.1, on the reverse strand, counting down.
ATATGCTGAAAAGTAATTTCCATTCGTTCTTGTGACTGGATACTGGTTCCCAGCACAGAACGAACGTTTTCTATCAACTTGTTCAGGTTGTTTTTTTTGTTTTGTTTTTTTCATTCATTGTTGCTTCAGCCTCAGCAGAAATCTGTAAATAAACTTCACCCTCCCCCCCAGACTTACAAAGTGGAAATCTTTTCTCAAACATTGATGCCCGAGTCTCTCTGTCGCTTCTTCTAAATGGACGTTGTTTGCAATAAGCAATCTGTTGTTCAAGAGTTCTCCTCTTCTTGTTGTTCTTGTTCTTGTTCTTCTTGTTGTTGTTGTTCTTCTCCTTCTTCTTCTTCTTCTTCTTCTTCTTGCAAGATGGAAATTGGTTGTTTTTTCCTACTCTTCTTAAAATTCAAAGCAAGCTCAATTGATTTAAACAAGTTCTCTCCAGGTCTGTAAAGTCCGTTCATTCTTTAAAACCTGATTGCTTATCCGTAACTTAAAAAAAAAACAAACAAACACACATTTTCTTTAAATAAGTGTATGATGTTGAATCTTCACCTTGCTAATTTCACTAATCCTGACTGAGCATGCCCAGTACAGCAGGAGATAGCAGAGATAATGCCCGTTACCATAGGAGGGTTAAAGAAGTGCAGCTCTCAGCACTCCTTCACCTCTTATGCCTGAGGCCGAACCCTTCAGTGGCACCAACTGCAGCCTGTTTGTCAAATACCCAATCCAGGCTCCAGTCTGACCAGACATGACTTGAGAGGAAATTAATCCACAGCTGGCAAATAAAATAAGCTTTCCCGACATTTCCCACACCTCCTATATGTCTCCCTCCTTATCTTAATTCTCTTCTCTCAGTCTGAACTCCCCTCACTCATTTTTCCCCCCCACATCCACCCTTACTCTCAGCAGCTGTACTTGATTTAATGCCTCCCTGCATCCCCAAATCCCTCCACCATCCCTTAACCAGCCCATATGTCCCTCTTATTGCTTCTTAGCGTCCATCCTCTCAGTTATCCTCACCTCCTTTTTCCTGTGCCATCTTTTCTATTACATATAAACATCTTATTGCAATCCAGACTCTGAGTTAACTTGACTCCAGGTGGCTACTGCCTTCCCCACTTGATCTTATGTGGTTTTATTGAGACAAGTTATGGCCCAGTGTTATCTTCTGCCGAGAGCCAACCAACTCTAAGCACCAATTAAACTTTTGTTATGTGTCAGTCTCTGATTTCTGGGTACCTTCATCCATCTTGCTCAGGGCATCAAGTACATTTACTGTGCAGAAAATCCAAATGTGGCCTTATTATAAATATTATTATTTGAAGGCTGTCATATAATGATGCTACGTGTCTACTGTATGTAGTATATGTGCTTGCCATATTTGTACTCTGATATTCAGCTGCTCTGACATTGCTCTTCATTCACTGCAGAAAATCCTGTTAATAAAGTCAATGAGAGAGAGAGAGAGAGAGAGAGAGAGAGAGAGAGAGAGAGAGAGAGAGAGTACAGTTACTCCAGGAAAAGCCATACCCATCATTTTATTATGCAACTCCTCTCAATGAAGTGATTTCTGTGTGCACCTTGTTTGCAATTCAAAACAGAAGAGCAGAACTTATTATAATACAAGAACAAGAAAAGACTGGAAATGCCTTCTGTGAGTTCATAGAGATAAATTAAAGCCACAAATCAGGTCACAAGACGCCACAGTTGCTTCTTTTTTTTTTTTTTTTTTTTCACACTTCCAGTGTTGTGAAAATGCGTTGCGAACTGTCATTGTGACACATTTAAATAAATAACGTATCAATTGAAGTTGTTGCCATATGATCTCTTCGGATGGGAGGATTAAGATCATGCAGTCCGCTGAGATTACCGTTACTTAGTCATGAGACTGTGATGTTCTCTCCCATTAGTCACTCAGGATTAAAGAGTCCCGAGAAATGTAAACTGCAGTCGGGCTGGTTTGTGTTGGAGACGGGGATCTGTAAAGCGTCTTTCGGGCCCTTATTTGAAATGGAAACTTAACTACTTCGAGGGAGGTGCTCCAAAATTCAACAAAACCAGTAGTGTTTAAGCTTTTTGTCAGCACAGACTCAGAGCCAGCTGACCACAGTCAGTCCCACGCTGAACTGTGCTTTCTCTCTCTCTCTCTCTCTTTTCAACAGTCCTTCTTCATGGGTGCTAATTTTTCACAGCACACGGGTTCAACGCGATTTATTCCCTTGTCAAATGAACAGCATCCGCATCCTTTTTGGCGCCGGCCAGAGGCACAGCACCACAGATGCTATGCGGGGCTTTTAATGGTATCAGCACAATCTTTTGAAGCGCGCTTCAGAAGAAGAACGGGAGGAGGTGGGGGTGTGGGTGGAGGGATGACCTAAGAGCTACCAGCAGGAACAACAAGAGCTGATCTAATTCTGGTGGCCAAAATGGACTGACCTGGCCAATTTTAGTGGGCCCACATGAGCTTAACAATATCCTGAATGGCAGGCAAGAAAACTGGGCTTTATTAAAGAATGTCTTTTTATGGTTAAAATAAAGCAGCTGTCAACACATACGTCACTTTGTAAGTCGTGTGTCGGTATAGTTGTCTGTGAATGGCCTGACTAGTTCATCAGCTAGGCGTTAGGGTCATTATGGCCCAAATCGTTCTGTCTTCTGACTGCCCTCAGGCTGTCGCTCCCACCGAGGTTCCCGTGTTACTGCATGTATAAGTCACAGTGTGTTGGTTTCGGGGAGGGGGAGCCAGATGGCTGCAGGCTGACACAGCAGCGAGAATTAAAGGAAATCACATGAGGCATTTGTGCTCATCTTCCCACTACCATACTTCACTAAAACAGGACTTAAATACAGAAAATATCTGCTATTGGTTAACGCATGTTCGTCCACTGCACGGGTAGAAGAACATGTTGAATATAAATCAGTGCATTAGATGCACTAACATCCTCTTTCTATACTTTTTGGCCTTTTTCAGTGGTTATATCTTGTTTTGTTATTACTGACAATAAGACTCTGAACAGAAAGTAACAGAAGAAACCTAGGGTAATAGAAGTGGAAAGCCTTAAGTTCACACAGGTTATAATGTAACTGAATTGACTCAGGCTAATTGTTTATATGTTTGTTTTACACATTATCTAGTTCACTCATTTCTTTATTAATCTTATAAAAATGTGTAGATGATGACATCCTGTCCCAGTTAGCATATCAATTATTTTAACACGATGTCCATCCATACTTTATCGACTGCAAACACTTTTTAAGCACTGAGGTCAGGGTTCCTCTTTGATGAATCACCAGTGTACATTTAACAAAGCTGCAGCAGGCTCCCGCAGCAAACTAACAAGAGAAATGGAGGGTCAAAACAATTATGTATAATCTTGAAGTCTTGGTGTTAGGGACATGAACATTTAGTTTCTATTGCTATATTGGTGATTATTGCAAGGGGAGTTCGTTAATAAAAGTGTCTCCATTAAAGACAGATACACACTCACCCCTCACTGCAGGATAGTCAGAGTTGCTCCTGCTTTCCTAGTGGGAAATCTGACTTACGACACAAGTTTGGTCTGATTTAACTAGTATGCGTACGTGTCTTTTAATTTGGTGTTAACCTCTGCTTTCAGTTGTGCATACGTACGGTAGTAGTCATCAGGTTCCTCACCGTAGATGGAAAGTATTGCAAGCCTGTTCTGCTCGAAAAGGCTGACATTTGTCGTAAAAGCCTCCCAGTTTACAAAGCGTTCAGTTCGGAACAGAGTGCCCTTTAAGAGCACCGAGGAGAGCTGGACTCATTTCAAGGTCTGCCTGGACATTCCTCGTCTCTGAAAGTGTAGAAAAAGTGTGAAGAGAGAGACATTTTTTTCAAAATGGGGTGCAAAGATGTGATTATCTAGAAGAGACTCTACAAACTTCTGTGCGTTACAAATATAGCAAATTGAGATGAGGCCCACAAATCTACTCTAAAAGAGATTTTTTTTTTCCATTCCCTATTTCTACTATGTTCATTTGACTGCATGCAAAAATGATGTTTTTGCAAATTGGCACCTTACACTGAACACCTGCAGCTGAAGGAGTGAGACGGCATGTTGTATCTCTCTGTCAAACAATATTCCGTATTGATGCTGACAAATGATGACTTTAACTTCTTGGCTTTATTGCATCCCTTCTTTGCATCTCATGATTTTGATTAGAGCAACATTTTATTGTGTCTGGCACTCCTTGAATATGACATGAAACTGATAAAAATAGCTGTGTTTATTCCAGTGTTTTAAATTTGCCTCTATGTAACTGGGATAAAAGGACTCTAGAGATTTAAGTCTCAAGAGTCCTAGAGCTAAAAGCGGCAGCAGCTCAGTCAGCAGCATTCTTCACAGCCCTGTAATATTTTGCTCTGCTTTGATACTGCTGTGCATGTCTGCAGACGAATTAAGAAAACCTAAAAGTTTGAAAGTAAGTCCTCCTCCTTATCCAGACGGCACCAGAAGCTAATAACAGCATTTAAAACTAGATATTTTTCTTTTTTTTTTTTTTTTTTTTGGGTTTTTTTTTTTTTTTTAAAACCTCCTCACCTATTAAAAA
>NW_015112703.1:226746-242695 GCF_001443285.1 Poecilia latipinna | reverse complement strand
TGTCGTGAGGGCCCCCAAAACTTAAAAAAACACTTAAAATCCAAATTTTTTTTTTTTTTTTTTTTTTTTTTGGCATTTCAATTGTTTTTCTAAACCGACTTCAGCAGTTTAAAAACGGCATGGTTCATGGTTATATTTCAAGATTCTGAGCAGTTATTAAAAATACTCTAATACTGATCAATACTTTTCATTGTTAATTAGAGACATCAGTTACCTCTTCAATTAATATTTACTTGTGCATTTCGAATGGTTTTCATGCCATTCATTTTTTTTCTATACATCAAAAATCTTCAGACCTGTTGAGCAGCATCTTACCATAAGGTAATAAAATATGATTTTGGTGTTTTAGTCAAAGCTAATCCAAGCCGTGTTCTCTGTTTGGAGCATTTGATCCATTTCTATTATAAAAATTGCATCCGCCTGCCTGCTCTCCACAGAAAAGTGTGAAGTTCTCATTCTTATGTAACAAAGAGATTATCTTTTTGGAAACTAGTTTCTGTTGGCAAGACTTCATTTTGCCATTAGAAGCTGCTTTTTCTTTTTTTTTTCATGTAAAGAAAAACGTCCAACTACTGCATCAATTTGTTTAGCCCGTCAGTATTTTAACCTTTTCTTAATCCCATGTTTCCTCCATATCAAAGGGATGTAGGGATCATCCCTTAAGAGCAAAGCGGCATGCACAAGCACACAACACAGTCGCACAGGCATCAAACACGCACAGATGGTGACGTTCGCTGGAAAATGCTGATATCTTTTTTCTACAGCTTAGCAGCACTCGCCTGCGTCACCCAGGAACATCCAGCACCGTGCCATGCGTTCATGCGCTCCGCCAACACTGGCACACTGAAACAAGAAATGAAGTTGGAAAAGAGCAAGATGAGCGCTGTATAGCCGGATGAGAGGAAAGTGGGGAAAGAAAAGAGGATTAAATTTTTTGAATCAGAAGTTCCGTGCATATTAGGAAAAAGTGCCTGGGAAGTTTGGAGAATCTTATTGGGTGTAGAATTAGCTTTCATTCATTTGTGTGTTTGTTGCTTATTTTCAGTTACTGTAAATCGTTTCTTTAGGTTGAATCGCACCACATATGATTCACCTTATATTGTGCAGAGATCAGCTACACACACACACACACACACACCCTCTGCTCCCTGAAACAGTTTACATAATTCAGAGAGCATAACCCTGGAAAACCCTGACACGAGAATGCCCTGTGGCTACATCATCCATGCTCTCTCTGTTTTCTCTTTGCTTCCCTTAACAGCTTTCATGCAGCTTTGTGCTCACAGGGGTAATTCTTACTGCAGACATTTGATTTGTGAAGGTCTTCCCTGTCTGTGCCGTGCCCATTTTTTAGGATTTATCTTTCAGTTTGGGCCTTCAGCTGGTATTACTATTCACACACAGGTGTCCATGAACATACAGGCTGAGAATGGTGGAAATAAATGCTGAATAGAGGGGAAAGAGGAGACATGATATTTTGTCTGATTATTGTACACCCAGAGACATTCAGAGGATTCCTTGGTATACTTCTAAATTATGGTGACATGACAAGTAATTTGGTTTTGGTTTTTATTTGCCACATAAAAAAAAATAATAAGATCATCAAGTAATTTGTATTACCAGACAACCTGAGTAAACATAAAATGAAATTTAAAAAATATATATATTTAATTTACTTTGTGCCGATAACTCTCATCAAGCATTTTCAAATACCTGGCAATTAGGTGTTTTTTTTTTTTTTAAATCACCATTTAGGAGGTTTGACCACTTTTTCTGGGCAAGGTTATTTCTGTTCAGTCACATTAGAGGGTATATGGTAACTTCAACATTATTAAGTCAGAACTTTGACTAGGCCAGTTCAAACTTTTTGGTATTCCTTCATCACTCAGCTCCACCAGACTAGTTTTCAATGGCAATTAGCAAACACCCGGAAAACTCCAAGTCTGCTGAGCTCAGCATCAGAATTATTTTTTAGTCCAATAATGACTGTAAATGGGGTCGTGCGGAGCATTGTTGCGATGACTTGCTGAAGGTAGTGTTGGAATACAGTGAAGGTTCTCAAAGAGACAGAGGCCCAATTTCAAGGCAAATTGTGAAGTTAAATGTCTTTTAAGTTATGTTTTGAATATGTACAGCACTTGTATAGCAAATGAATAGAATTACTTGATTGTGCTATAAAACGGCAAAATATTCTAAAAACCTCCAAGATAATATCAAACTGTTAAAACAATTTTGGGAACATTTGTTTTGTCAAATTGTGCTTTTACATTAGCGATATGGTTGTTGTTTATTCTACAAAGGGTGTATGATTCAGTACGACAATGCGACTGCTTTGGACAACCGCGACCCTTTAATTGGGTTTTAAAATGCAATTTCAAACATTTGAAGGTTGCCAGCGCAGACAGCATGTGTCCGTGCTGACAGCTGCATTCCCATGCTGACTAAGGCCAATTAGGGCATTTAGGGTGATAGGCAAATACGATGCTGTAGCGTGTCATCTGTGTCCCTGAAGAGCGGAAACAAGAAAACCGGAGAAGTAAACAAAACAAAAACAAAAACAAGGACAGATCAGAATAAAAGCTAGACTCCCTGCCAGAAAGCTTATAGAGATATGATTTGTCACAGAGAAATCTGCTGGCATCAGAATGATGTAACAGCTGCAGCTGCTTACACATCATTTGCCCTGCAACAATGTGTGTTTGTGTGTGGCACTTTATCAGCTCAGTCAGGTTTAATTAAACTGTAATATGATTAAGGGGCACATTCCTTAGTACGTCAGTCTGGGCTCTTCCTGTCCCGCCCTCAGTCATAAATTCAAACACACGCACACAGACGTGCTGCGATGAGCCCGGCTCTGGCCCAGAGCATGTTTAGAGTGACTAATCCACTATTAGCACTTGTCTTCCAGTCCCTCCCTTCTTCGTCTTTTTCCTCCAGCCGTCCCTGCATCCTTAGCAGCACTCCTTTGCTCCGCATCCTCTTCTCCTCCGTTATCCATTTCAGTTCGAGGGCTCCTTCAGCTGTACGGGTGTTCAGCATCTTTTGAGAAATAACAAGATTGACAAAACCTTGACACGAGGGGTAAATTGCTTCCCATCTTGCCTCCTTTCTCCCCTCTCCCTCTCTTTTAATCTCTTCATCGTCACCATTTCAGCCTCCGTGATCTCTTCACACCTAATTTTCTCTTCTTTCCCCCCCCCAAACAGTATTCCACCTTTTCCTCTGCACCTCCATTTTGACATTACATCCACTTCTCCTACCCAGCCATTTCTTTTGAATAATTTGTTTGCATCCATCTTTCCCATTGTGTATCCTATTTTCTGGTGTTGTCATTCTGTGCTATATTTGTACTTTTTTTTTTCTCCTGTTTGTTCCTTTGGCAAAATGACCAATCAGATCCATCCATAATTGTATCTGTTAGAGATTATCTAGGTGTCAGTAGCAAATTGTATCCCAGTATCTCAGAGTCTTGTGCTGGTGATAGACTGAAGGATTTAGTTAAAGTGTTAAGGTGTTAAAGGATGGATTAAAAATCTGCTCCATCTATATTTTGACCTCAGACTGGTGAAACGCTTCATTTTTCAGCAGAACAACGACCCAAAATACATGGTCAAGATCTCAAAGGAGTGGCTTCAGAACATCCTGGAGCAGCCAAGCCAGAGACCAGACTTGAATCTGATTTGTCGTCACTGGAGAGATCTGAAAATGGCTGCAAAAACATCTTCCATCCAACCTCAGAGGAAATGCACAGACGAATGGGACAAATGGTCCTAAAGACAGATGAGCTCAGCTTGTTGCGTCATATTCAAAAAGACTTGAGGTTTAATTGCTGCCAAAGGTGGCTCATAAATACTTCAATAAATTTGACTTCTTTGTTTTCTATTAATGATGAATTTGCAAATACTCAAAAAAAACTTTTTTCACACAGTCGTCATGTGAAATTTGTGAGTAGAAATTTGAGGATCCTGAGACATTTCCTGTCCAAAGGAGTATTTTTATGCTTCCTCTTGGGCTGAAACGGCCGTCTTTGTATCAGTCGCTTGAAACTGGGATTTCACTGTTGCACCACTAAGTCCTTCTTGTTTTTCAACAGCTTCTCCCAAGCACCAGGTGAAATCAGCAGATCATCAATCTCTTACCTTACGAGTTAACAAGACACTTAAACTCCTCTATGACACTAACTCGGTCTCATTGTGGATGGAGTCATTCCCTCAGATGTAGAGGAGCTGTCAAATCTCAGCCAGTTTACACTTGGCTGGGAAAAGCTTCTCTGCACGTAGAAGAAAATGCCTTATAGACGCATCAGAAATAGATCATCTGCAGCACACAAAGATGATAAGATCCCCCAACAGACATAGTTGTCTCCACAACATCGTGGGATCCTGAACAAAACAGTATCAGTCAGCAGAAACTGTCCAACCTGTGCTGATATCATGACGCCTGCCTTGGTTTTAGTGGAATCAGATCGCCTATTAAGCAAACCTTTTTCACCACATGCCCCCACAAAATGCATCAAAATACACAATTAGATGATGTAGACTTTTTGACTGTCCTGAATATGTTTTCTAGGACAAATGATGACAGTCTTGTCCAGGAGAAGATGTATGGCGCAGTCCTTGTGGGTGAAAATGACCAAGAATAACCCATAACCCAAACCTCTGAATGTGATAGTTGGTGTCTGAACTTCTCCCCTTTAGCCAGGATGGGGCAGGACAGCCAGACAGTCATCTGATTGATTGCACAGAAAGAGAGATTAGGAGAGTGGTTGCCATGGGGACAAAAAGAAGGAGCTTTCTCCCTCTCTCTTTTTTTTTTTTTTATTCAAGTACCAGTAATTGGTGATAAACCAAAGGAGACGCACTGGATGGCGGTGTAAGCACACGCACAGGAACGAGACAGCTTTTGCAGCACTGAGGTCATGTGGGTTTGTGTGCAAGTAGTCATTATTGTGCAACTAGGAGTTTGTGTGTCCTCCAGTCAGCTGGAGGTGACTGGAGACAAGGTGTTAATGAAATGTATAAAAGGAAACAGTTTGGATGAACTGCATCCAGCTGAGAGCAATGCATGCGACACCGCGGACCATCAAACCCACACAGCTCTCTTTTCATTTGCAGCCTGCAGGACAGGCGTGAAGGATCCAGCAGCAAAGCACAAAAACTGAGATCCAGCAAAGGTAAAACGGTGAGGCAATAAGGTGGATGAATTTTTCATTTCAGGACAGATTAATGCATTAAGATGTGCTGCATTGTCTTTTAAGCTGTGGAACATCCATCCATTTTCTTTACACCCTTGTCCCTCACTGCGGTCAGGAGGGTTGCTGGTGCCCATCTCCAGCTATTGTTCTGGGCAAGAGGCAGGGTTCACCCTGGACAGGTCGCCAGTCTGTCGCAGGGCAACACAGAGACAAACAACCATGCATACACTCACACCTAGGGGCAATTTGGAGAGGCCAATCAACCTGATAGTCATGTTTTTGGACAGTGGGAGGAAACTGGAGTACCTGGAGAAAACCCACACATGCACAGGGAGAACATGCAAACTTCATGCAGAAAGACCGGGGCTGGGAATTGAATTCAGAACCTTCTTGCTGCAAGGCAACAGCTCTACCAACTGCACCACTGTGCAGCCCAGCTGTGGAACATTTTGTTATTAAAAGGAGTACCAAATGACAACGTGTGAACAAAATTAGTGGAATTTCAGGTACTAACTGAACTAACTGGATCATCAATGCTGAAGTTTACAGAATAAACGGCTTCTGTTGACTCAGAGGCTGGAACAAGTCTTCAGGTGAACAAAATTAGACCAGTGACTGCTGGTGAGCATTTAAGGGCCAGATGTGTAGAAATAGGAAGACATAAATACACTATGAACTCACAAACAAACCTTCACATGTACTGAAATTGAGATTTTTTTTCTTTCTTTGTCAGAGCTGAAATATAAGTTATTGTATACTTAAAAAGGTTTGCATTCCTGATTATTCCTATGGGAACTTTTGTCTGTCTATATCTAATCCTTGTAGGTCTGCCGTGGTTGTGGTACCCATCTCCAGGGAGAATTACTTCAGAGGAATTGTCTGTTTATATGGAGACGAGATGCAATCCCCGCATTCAGATGTTATCATTCGGTAACTATTAGTCATGAAACTGATGGTGGTCCACTGCAGATTGTAAATGCGACTGGATTAAACACAATCCAGCAGCCATTATTTTTAAATAGCCAGAATTATTTAAATCAGAAATAGTGTTGGGGATGGTATCTCATTAGCCATGTGTCTGGTAAAGAAAGCATGCAGTGATATGATTTCAGTTTCTGTCACACCTAAATTACAGCCAGAATTGAATCCAATGTAGTAAAAAAAAAAAGCCAAAATCAGTTAGTTTATTCATTCAATTTAACAAAAGTTACCATTACGCCACAAACACATATGCTTACTTACTGTACAAGAGTGAAAAGAGAGCAGGAAGAAGAGAAATTTTATGTAAATCTGTCCAACTTTCAATAATGACAAAATAAGTGTAATGGTCATACACTTTAAAATGACTATAAGAGCTGAAAACAATATAATTCTCCTCTTTATTAATTCAGAAGAATTCTTACAAAGTGTTGAGTTTTGAAGAAGGAACAGTTTCTTCTGGTCTCTTGTGCTTATTTTTGTTGTTGCCCCTCTCAAACAAATTCAATTTTATTGAATTGAATTGAATTTATGCCTTTCAAAACATTATTCAATATTCTGAGATTTTGTAGTTATTCTTACACTTTCTGCCCCCCATAAGTGGATTACATCAAATTTAAGGAGTATTTGATTTTTTTTTTTTACTTTATTTTCAGGCCTGCAAGCTGCCTCTGTTCACAATCAAGGACTTTGTCAAGCTTCCTTGGAGAATTAAAGCAATAGAAAAGAAGATTCGTCAACTGGAGGTTAACGTTGAAGTCAATATAGGATTTAGAAGTGAAACAACCTTACCAATGATTCAAAATAATGAAGAAAGCTGACAGACAGCTGCCTGACACTTCCCGTCCCCAGTACACATTTGTCACTTATCCAAGTTTCAGACAAGGAACCTCATTATTTTATGTTTTTTGAGGAGGGCCTCAACTTCATCCATTTCACAGCCTGAGGCTCTCCTTCTTCAGGTTGAATCTCGTCCTGTGGTCTGCAGTGTGTTGACTCCAGACTGATCTCCTCCTCTGGAATGTCCGCTTTAATTCAGAGCGTAATCCGATTGCAGTGGCTCGGGGGTCATTATACACCTTTACCTTCCTGTCCTCACAATAAACTTTCAATCTTGCTGGATATACCTTGTGCACATGCTTCTATTTTGCATTTTTCTTACACACAAAGTTTGTAACGTTCTCATCAAAAAGTAAATAAATGGCATTGAATAGATTCTTATGTTTTATCTCCGGACAGAATTCCAGAGAAAGAAAAAAGAAAAAAAAAACACGATACTGAAACACTTGAAGAGCATCATTCACTTAAGAGTTTTAATTGAGAGAATGCAAAATCTATTCGATCTAAACAAGCACTATGATCCCTTTAAGATTTTATACTTTAAGTAATAAAGCTATCATAGTGATTTGTTAAAACACAGTTTTTATTTTATCTCCATTTAACTTTACTTTGGAGACAAACATGGAGAAATTATTTCAGCTGTTAGCACATCTGCAACTGCACCATATGCAAATAAAAAAAAAAGAAAAAGAAAAAGAACTAGCAGCAGCAATTTACACAGCAGTTACCTAAAACATTGCTAATCAACAGCAGCCAATGGTGGAGCAAGTTCATCTTTCACTAAAAAGAGTTCAGCATGCGCCGACACATTTAGCGTTTTAAATCCTCAGCGGGACTTTCTCTCATCTCAGTGGCCCATACAGTGACTGACTGTCAAATGGGACAACAAGCTGTGTCGTATGCACTCACTCTGTCTAAGATACTTTCATTAACTATTTCTCAGCTGGGTTATTTCACTGAAATTTATTATCGGTTTAATAACTCTTGATCTGCACAGAGAGCCTGTTTATCTGAGTGCTGAAGTAAAGACTATCAAACAGTTTTCATGCAGATCTCTGTGATAGTGTTGGGAAAATTTTCAAAGTTGTTATGGTTCATCTAAAATTACTGCAGGCGCCGCCGAAGGAGCACATATTCAGACATGTTGTGAAAAAGTTACACTACTTATTTAGATGAGTTCAAAAGCCAGTCTGAATTTCTGATGATACTTTACTCCAAGAGGAAAATAATTCACATTCAATAAAGCAGAATATGCAAGTACCTTTGAAAAAGAACAAAAAAAAACAAGCATTAAACAAACTTTTCATTTATATCTGTGTATTAAAAACGTGTTTTGTATTGGTCTGATGTAATATTCTAATCTTAAATGTTGTCCGTCATTAGCAGCCAATAATGGAGCAAGTTCATCTCTCACTAAAAAGCATTGAGCAAGTGGAAAATCACTATAATCAACCTGTTTCTGAAATTAATTACTAAAATATGTGAACATTTCAGTAATATTCTTGAATGGCCGGTGTCCAGCACATCTGAATTAAATGACCGAATCGCCTCCCCAGCATGCAGTTGAGCTCGGCGTCTTGATAATATCCGTATCATTTGATTTAGATGTACTGAAGCAGAGAGACACCCGCTCTGCAGGACTGGAGTTTGACAACTTTTGTAACAGATTATGGAAAAGGATTATAGTTCACTTAACCAAGATCTCTGAAAGACAACTCAAGAGTTTCTGTTTTTCATCTAAAAACCCAGGACTCAGCTTTCCATAGCTGTCAGCTTTTAAACCATCCTGTTAAATAAACAGCACAAAAGTTCCCTATGAAGTTATGGTAGATATTTTACAGAGAAAAACCTTTAATCTTCTTATTGCCTCCCTTCCCCATCAGTGCAGACAGACTTCATCTGGTCATAAGAAGAAGTAAGTAAACGAGGCAGGACAGGGAAGGAAGTACAGAAGGACGGAAGATAAAACTCTAAGGAAGGAGCCCCTCTTCTTCCTTGTGTTTTACCTCGAGGGACAAAATGAGGTACGACACAAGAAACAAAGGAAGGAAGCAAAAGAAGGAAAAACACAAAGGAAGGACCCGATGAAGTGATCTGTACAGAACAGTAAAATGCTAAATTATATTTCATACGTCAGACTGTATCAAAGGTTTCATTAAAAAAAAAAAACTACCGAGAGGTCAATCAATCAATCAGGTTTATTTGTATAGCACATTTCAGCAACAAGGCAGTTTGTCAACAGGCCACAAATCGTTTAAATGTGCAGGTCAGCCTGTGGTTAAATGAAGATATAACTGAACCTCTTTATCTCACTGCCTGAGATTCAAATTTGGCATCTCCCTTAAACTCCAATTTTCCATATCCCCATGTAGCTTAGACCACAGTGGGAATCCAAAAGAAAAAAAAAAGATCCTGCATTTAAGAAGCCCCCGGGGGTTTTTAGGTTTTAGGGTGCATTCGGTGGAGAAGTGTCAATAATCGAGCCTTGGCCTGAGGATAACTGCACTGCTGGAGCTTTGGTCAAACCACCAACCCACAGACAAACATACTATGGTGTGGGCGGGTACCAAATCCTGCAGGGAAATGACATCAGCACCCCATAAAGCTCATCAGCACAAGGAACTTCCCTGACAGAGACGTTAGAGCACTTCTGACTTTAGACGCAATAAAACACAAATAAAACACACCAACAACAATAAAACTGAATTTCCTGCAGTTTTATTCACGTGTCTGTGAAAGCTGATTGTTTATAACGACTCATTATCCTAACTTGAACAGTACGATTCTGAGAAAGATTTGCATGGCAGAGAAAAAAGATAAAAATAAAGACACTATTTCCCTTATTATGTCAAATTCTCTTTACATGTCCTTACTGCTATCCCTGCTGTTTTTAATCATCATGTTCAACTTATTTCAGGCAATAAAAGACTCGTGTTGCTTTTGCAAACAGCCTCTTAATTCAGCCAGACACTGAGCACAGCCGCAGTGTGACCCCTGACAGTAAAGCTATTTTTAGTGCTGCAGGGATCAACACCTTTATGATGATCAGCTCATGCTAGGTTGGTTTCCTTGGAAGTGAAGCTGCAGATCAAATTTTCTGGGGTGAAAATGATTTTGGCTGGAAGCAGAAGGAGCGACATGTATTAAGAGTCTTACCCAAACAAAGAGATTTCATCGATTTCATCCACAAAACTTGTCTGAAGCTTTTTGTGTCTTGATTTAGAGCTTAGTAGGGACTGACGTTATTCCTGACAGGATGAGAGAGAGAGAGAGAGAGAGAGAGAGAGAGAGAGAGAGAGCTGAAACATAGGGGATATATGCAGACAAGGACACGGAGAACTATGAGAATAAATTAGCCAAGATTGATAATAGAAAAATAACCAGAGGAGAGTTTGTGTGCATAATGACAAAAGGGTCATGTTAGACAATGCAAAACAAAACATGTCTGGATCCATTTGCTGTTTTGTTTACTTCAAAGATCCCTGATCGCAACAAAAATAGAAATTAGATTCAATTTTATGCCTATGATATTTTCTCTGTCGTGTTTCATAATATCAGTTAGAGGGTAGAAATAAACAATCCCCAGAGAATCTACATAAATTACCAAAGCGTTTTCAAATGTTGTGCATAAATATTTGGGCAAAAATTATATTCCTCAAGGCACATACATCAGTGTGTTGTTTGCAAAAAAACAAACATATTCAAAAGCTCCATGTAGTCTTAAAATTGAAATGCGTGAAATCATTTGCATTTCAAACCCAGACTGGCTGGACATGGGGAAAAAATAAAATAAAATCTTGCCTTGACAGAGGTTAAAAGTTGAAGTTAACTCAGGGTGCACAGCAGCCCGTTTTTGCTTCGTGATTTAAACTCTTCCCACAAAGCAGTGTCAAAGAAAAACAGATTACATGGCTGGATTTCAAAATATTAAAAGTATGACATAGGAATCAAACATTAAGTGCAGTCTAAGTCTGAGTATTTACTGCTCTTCTGTTAAAGCTGAAGCATCTTGGATGGTGACTGTTAAAACTGTCACTATGTGTTGTGACTCCCTGTCGTCCTACTGCCATCTACAGAAATACATCGCCCGGTCAGAAACAACCAAACAGCGCCAGGCGGAAGGTCTTGGTGTTGTCAATCATCCTTGTGTACGCACTACTCATACCTTTCCTTACTCCTAGCTAGGCTACAGCTAGGAGTGAGGTAGCTGTAGCCAGACTCCGTTGTGAATGCTCAGGCTAGTTAGCATGGCCACTGATTACAGCAGATAAACAGGGTTTCTGTTTCTCCGCCATTAGCACATTGAGCTTCTTTTACTTTCAGATATTGCCTGGCACTGCCTCACACCGGACTTCTTCCATGTATTTAAACAGGAAATGTGCAAATTCAGTGATTTTGATCACAAAAATGTCAATATTACCAATAAAGCAACACATTTTTAGAATAGTTTAGAGGAGAAATTGATTTTCTTTCATCATTCTTAGCATCTACTTTACTTCTCATGTACCTACTTCACTTGTCGGGATGACAGGTGAGGCATTGCCTCCTACGTCCACACATCACTGATCTGTAAATTCTGGAGGGCAATATGTAAGTTACAGACAGTTATTAAAGTAAAAACAAAAGAAAATTTGGCTATAAAAACATATAGCCTACACATGGAGTCAGAAAGCTATCGCAGTTTTGCTGTCACTGCACTGAAAAACTCTAGCAACCTAGATTATTTTTTTCTCTGGTATTCGTCTCAAGTGGTCTTGCAACTGGCAACCTTGGAAAGGTCGCTAATCCATCACAGGTCAACGCAGAAACACAGAGGACAAACAACCACAACCACAAGTCATATCTAAGGGAAATTTAAAGATGCCATTTAACCTAACATGCCTATTTTTGAACTGTAAGAGAAAGTCAGGATAAGGCCTGTCCCTGTTTTGAACCTCTTCGACCTTCTTACGTCAAAGAAGACCTAACAACCGCACCACCATGCAATAACCAGCAAAACTGTGGGGAACTTTCAGATCCTTTGGTTTTTTAACCGTTTACTCTACTAATTTTGCTTAATTAACAGTAAACCCTACATCAAAGCATTATAAAATATCTATTATGTATCAACCCCCTGTGAAACTGGGAAGTAAAGTGTGTGTTGTTAGTAAATTGGTAAAATAAGATAAGAACTGACTCAGAACATTATCTTCCAATGACACAAACAGTAATTAAAAGTCTTTGGGTGCCATAGCCATAAATAGCCATAAATATAAATAGCCATGAAATACATTTACACTGAAAACTACAATTTAAATAACTCTCCGTAATGCATTGCAACCTGTCAAGCTTTTCTGCTGCATCGGACTCTGACAATAAACCCTGGGACTTTAGCTCTGAAGATAAATCCATCAATCCAAGCAAAAAACATCCGAGGTAAATGAGACTGGTTATATAATTTTCAAGAAAACTTGTTCTCTTTATTCCTTAAAAATGTAACACCTCATGCACGTCCTCTCCTGAAGAGATTTTTTAAGTGAAGCTAATGATGCTTTCAGAATCTGCTGGGCATAAAGTAGCAGGTAGTTGAAATAGTGATGATATGTCAGGATGTAAAACTTTGCCCACTGATTGAACAGATGCTTCCAGCAGGCACTCATTAATATTGATCCGAAAACATTATATTTCACTTATCACAATATTCTCTAAAAGCATTTCTATTTAACTGATTTCACTTTCTTTTTCTGGTTTCTACCGACCACTAAAACTCAGAATGCAAACATTAAAGATTAAAAAGCTCTGTTACTTTTCACGCTGAACTGTTTTCTTTGTGAGATGTTAGAGGACGGGGACACCTTTTCTACTTTTCACCCAGTTTAAATTACAAACACGTCCCTCATTATTCCGAATGCAACCTCTGCAGCTTTGGTGCAAAGGAATAATTCAGTAGGAAGGAAAACTGAACCCAGAGGGCACAGCAGGGTCACAGGGCATGTTATTAGTTAATGTGCAGAGACTTAAGACTGGTGGACTGGTGACTTAACATCACCTCAACCTTCCAGCTGCTAAAGATGCAGCGCTGGAGAAGCGGTACAATCACAGTGCATGCATCCCTGCTGAGGTTTTAGTGAAGCCAGAATACGAAGCAGTTGGTATCACAGTGTGGAAAAGAAATTCCTGCAAAGCCAATCGTAATGCCAGTGCTTCCTTTGTTCTCCCCCTGAGGATTCAGCTGATCTGAGCTGATGATCAGATAAGATCAGTGGGGGAAATCTGAAATCTCTCTCCTCTTCCAGCAAGCTTCAATAACATTAAAATGCAATTTTCCCTTGGTGCAACTTTTAAGGGCAGAAGCTCATCATTCTGGAGCAAGAAGCATCGTGCTCCCTGAAGCTGACAAACAAGGTATTGATCACCCAGTTCATTTCCATTCTAAGAAACCCAAGCTGAATCACAAAGTGCCGGAACAAAGAAAGAGTGGCTAATACATCATTGAATTGGTTAATTCAGACAGAGTAAAGTTACCATAATAAAAGAAAGTATACCAAACACTGTCAAGTCAAACCAGGAAATTCAATAAGCTGTTTATTTTTTTTTAAGAAACAACCAGCATCAAGTGGAGTAAAAGCTAAAATTGTCAAGAAAGAAATGCTACTTAAGTTGTGCAAGTTAACGCAGTGTCCCTTAAAAAAGGTTGAATAATAACTCATATACTTCACTGTAGCACTTAAACCAACACAGCTACTGACAGAAGGTAGAGGACAGTGCTTAGGCCTTGTCAAAATCTTCACAAAACCACAGTGACTGAGCCTATTTTTCAAGCAGCAAATAGAATTGTGATAAGCAGACATGATTGATCATTTTCCATTTCCAGCAAGAACTCAATAAAACCCCCTGATGAATTGCTTTCCCATCCCAACCATCAAAGTCATGTTCAATCAAATGCTTACAGCCATCTGTCAAAAAAGAGGAGATGTGACTTAAATCAACTCATTTAAATCATTCAACTCGCCAAGCTCATCAGCAAGCTGACAAAACAGCAAATCATTCAGACAACCGAGTGCTCCTGCTTAAACAGACTCCGTTATATCATCCTGCAAAACAACTGCTGAATGCAATTTACAGGTAATAAAGCTAGAAACAGACTTCGGGTGGAGGGGTAAGATTAATAAATGTAATGCGGCTTTAGCAAGTTTACGTTGCAGAGTTTTTTGGGGGGGGGGTTTTCGAGTTGAGGCGGTCAAGCACCTGCCTCATAGCACTCGTAGCACAAATATGATATTTGGTTGTGAGATGTTGGATCGTGCTTTCAGATCCAAAAATGCCTTATGGAGAAAAGCAGTTCAGATGATCTGGTTCAGAGAAATTTCATCTGCGATCCAATGATCCAGAGGTCTAAGAACCATGTGATCAAGGACTTAGAGATTTGAACAAATACTTTCTTCAAACACATCTCAGACAGCTAAAGTTATATTTACACAAAAATGGCTCAGTGTAAACAGGACTTAGAAGAAACTACAAATCTATTCAATAGAAGATTGTTTCTCATTTCTCAAGCCCTGCATAGGGCGACATAAAAAACGAAGACGAAATCCAAAACAACATCAACATCCCAGCATCATCATATATTGACACTGGAAAAGAGAGAGAGCAGCTGATTTAAAGTGTTAAGAAGTTGTGAAATTCAGATTACACCAGGATTCATTTTTCTACTCCCACACCAAGCAGAAGCCATCTATCACTAATGGTAACTGAAACACGGTTTGTTTGTTTTTTTGTTTTTTTATCAGAAAGTGTTATTTTATGTGCCAGCATGTATTCATTGTGGTGAAATACATCCCTTAAACCTTTTCAAGCTGCAGACAGCAACACAGACGTTTAACCTCAGACACATTTTGCCCAACTTTGTGTCGGGCCTCAGTCTCTAAACGTGTGACTGCTTGACTTCCCCCAAGAACTGAAAGGTTGCCAACAGGCCGCTGGTACCAGTCCATGATCTGTGACAACTGCAGCTCGAACAGCAAGATGATTCTGGCTGCCGAAAGCATCGGGCGCCGAGTGAGATTCTTGGGCCTTTCCTGTCAAAATCAATTGCGGTTACAACGACCCAATCAGCCTCAGGCTGCCTCTCACACTGGTGACACTTTCAAAAGGAGATGAAATGTCTCAAGGTCTTTGTCAACAAACTTTAGTTTCAGACCCTCTGCATTCAGTACATTCAATCTTTTCAAAACATTTGGAAATCAGGAGCTGGACTCATCTGACAGTCAAAAGGCTCCCCTGCTTTTCTGAAGATTTTTTATTTTTTATTTTTTTAGGAGTTAACATCACTTTTTTTTATTCATATGCTAAATGTATTCATAAGTCACATATTTGACTCTTTAGTTCCTTGAAAGAAAACTAAAGTATCCCATTTATTCTAATGGTTATATATTCTATCATACAAATATAACATTTATGTAAACCAGTACCTGTTTGCTCACTGAACTTTCTTCTAAAGAACCAGAACAGGTGGACTATGTGACTAGCATTATTATTAATGCTGGCAGGAGACTAGCAGGATAGTACGGAGCCCCTAAGGGGACATGGAGAAAAAAAAAAAAGGAAAAAAATCCCGACTTATTATCCCGAGATCCCGAGAAACTAAGTCGAGATCTCGAGATCCCGACTTATTATCGCGAGATCTCGACTTATTATCGCGAGATCCCGACTTATTATCTCGAGATCCCGACTTGTTATCTCGAGATCCCGAGAAACTAAGTCAAGATCTCGAGATCCCGACTTATTATCTCGGGATCTCGCGATAATAAGTCGGGATTTCGAGATAATAAGTCGGGATCTCGCGATAATAAGTCGGGATCTCGAGATCTCGACTTAGTTTCTCGGGATCTCGCGATAATAAGTCGGGATTTCTTTCCTTTTTTTTTTTTCTCCATGTCCCCTTAGGGGCTCCGTAGG
>NW_015112703.1:182998-223842 GCF_001443285.1 Poecilia latipinna | reverse complement strand
AGAAACTAAGTCAAGATCTCGAGATCCCGACTTATTATCTCGAGATCCCGAGAAACTAAGTCAAGATCTCGAGATCCCGACTTATTATCTCGAGATCTCGAGATCCCGACTTATTTTCTCGGGATCTCGCGATAATAAGTCGGGATCTCGAGATAATAAGTCGGGATCTCGCGATAATAAGTCGGGATCTCGCGATAATAAGTCGGGATCTCGAGATCTCGACTTAGTTTCTCGGGATCTCGCGATAATAAGTCGGGATTTCTTTCCTTTTTTTTTTTTCTCCATGTCCCCTTAGGGGCTCCGTAGGATAGCAGGATGCACTGAAAAGAAAAATTTTTTAAATGTGCTCGAGCCAAAGACTGTCTTGACTAGTAAATTTCCAGAAGCAATTGAGAGAGTTTTAGATTCACTGTGACGTATGGCAATGGTGAATTCATGAAGACTGACAACTAAATCCAAAGGGGTTTCAATGAAGCATCTGTGGTATGGTGTGCACTACAATGCAGCCTAGAATTGCAATTTTAAAGTTTTTTTTTTTTTTTTTTTGTTATCGTTTATGTCTATGCTTCCGCCAGTTTTGGCTGTTTTTTTCAGTTGCTTGAACATCTGACTTTAAGCTGTCATTTTAACAAAGGTGTGTGAGAAACATCTCAAGCCTCTGAACTTGAACTACAATATGTGTGCAAGTGCCATATTTTGGCTGTTTCTTGTTTAAATCTAGAGGTCAAAACAAAGACCAGGTAAGCTGGACTCCATGCATTTCAGACAGGTCAGTATATCTGACAGTCTGTAAATCAGCCCACTGACTAAAAGCTGCAGTAAGTGAACCCTGACTCTGAATTAGAATAAAAATAATGGCAAAAACCACTGAAAAGAGGGAGAGAATACAATATTGACTGCAGCATTAAAAATTTTTTTTTTATGGATTTCCGATAAGACATTCAGGAATGAATCCAAGGACTAGAAGTACCTTATGGGATTCCTTATTCACATTCACTGCTTGGCTCCTTTTCTGGCCTACTCAGTACCCTTGCTGATAATAGCAGCTTTTTTTCTGTAGAAGTGAAAAAAAATATTTAAAAAAAATACTTACTTTTAAAACTGTGTTCTTTGTGTCAGTAAAGATATCACAATGGAATAAATGAGTAAAATTGTGAGTGCATCTTTAGCAATACTCCATATTCCTCTTGTCATTTACAAAAGAAGAATCTTAAATTCAAAAACCTATAAGTCCATGTTTCTTTTACTTATTTGTCTGGTTCTGACCTGTGATACTTCACAAAGTGTTTCAGTTTGACGGATATGTGATGGTGGAGGGTAAATAATCCTTCAGGTTGGAGTGGACACAGAGGGTGCAGGTACAGACGACAGATGGAGACTCAGCGTGACGTATTTGTCATTGTGCAGACAGAGGCTGTTATTACAGGGTGCTGTCAGGGGCTGACTGAGGAACTCTGAGTCTGCTGGTGAAGGAGAGAATCTCGTGTGGACCAAAACTGAAAGCTGAATATGAAAAGAGAGTAAGAAGGAGGACTGAGAAGCTGGAGGTTAAGTGGGATTGAGGCATCAGTGAGGTGGTGGATATTGTTGGTGGAGCCCGAGTGACTGACAGATCTCATCACCTGGATTGGAGATAAAAAATAATAAAAAAATTCCCCCCACAGATGTTTCATCTGTACTAACCAAGAAACCTGCAGCTCAAATAAAGTTTGATCAAAAAGTCTGTATTCCTCACTTGAAGGACGGTCCTGACTGGTAGGACGATCCTGACATGGATGCAGGTCCTGACTTGGAGACCATTAATGACTCTGAGGCAGGTCCTGACCCAGAGGCTTTTCCTGACTCGGAGGCTGGTCCTGACACGGAGGCCGGTCCTGACTCAGAGGTTGGTCCTCACTCTGAGGATGGTCCTGACTCAGAGGCAGGTCCTGACCCGGAGGCCGGTCCTGACACGGAGGCCGGTCCTGACTCAGAGGTCGGTCCTCACTCTGAGGATGGTCCTGACTCAGAGGCCGGTCCTGATCCGGAGGCCGGTCCTGACTCAGAGGCTGGTACTGACCCAGAGGCCTTTCATGACTCGGAGGC
Source organism: Poecilia latipinna (assembly GCF_001443285.1). NCBI lineage: Eukaryota > Metazoa > Chordata > Actinopteri > Cyprinodontiformes > Poeciliidae > Poecilia > Poecilia latipinna. Next base: position 221,757 of record NW_015112703.1, on the reverse strand, counting down.
TGGTCCTTACTCAGAGGCCGGTCCTGATCTGGAGGCAAGTCCGGACTTAGAGGCCGGTCCTGACTTGGAGGCAGGTCCTGACTTGGAGGCAGGTCCTGACTGGGAGGACGGTTCTGACTGGGAGGCAGGTCTTGACTTGGAGGCCGGTCCTGACTGGGAGGCAGGTCCTGAACTGGAGGCCTGTCCTGACTAGGAAGCCAGTCCTGACTAGGAGGCCAGTTCTGACTCGGAGGCTGGTCCTGACTTGGGGTCAGGTCCTGACCCGTAGGCGGGTCCTGACCCAGAGACAGGTCCTGACTCCTCTGTGTGGCCCAAACTCAGAGGCCAAACTAAGACTGGACAAACCTCAATGTTTGTTCCTCTCTTAGAGGGTTCTTCAGTCTGAGCATCATTTGAATTATCTCCACCACAGAAAGCTTATTGAATCCACTTCCTTGCCTTTCTGAGATGATCTTGTGGAAGATTAATTTTCCCTAGGATGTGCCAGGGTTCTTTTGAAAAATTGTATAACTTTATAAATAACTATTGGGTTGTCACTTTTTATCATCTTGAACACCAATTCTCCAGCTAAATCATCATTCCCTAAGAGAAGTTGAAAGATATCTCCACATAGTTTTCTTTCCATCTTGTCAAAAAGGACTAAATCTATGTCTTCCCAGAGTTTAGGAGCAAGCTTTTTCTGGACAGATAAAGTGTTCTTCATTTTGTAAGCGGCATATCTAGCTCTATGACTGGACTTATAAATCAATAGCCAAAGAATGTTTTCCATCGTATTTCTTTTTTCCTCTTCGGTTCCACGTTTGAAACCCGTCTCTTTCGCATCCCTCAAAAATCGTTCAGGGTCCATACCTGCCTGAGTATAATCCTCACTCAGGCAGTTTTCATCTGAGTACAAGTCCTCTCTAGGAAAAAATGTCTTTCTGATCTTTCTTTTTGTAGATGTAAACATTTTCTTTGGAGGAACAGGATTCTCCAGGTGATGTTTGAATTCTTCCACAATAACTTTATGTCCTTCTGGGTAATCAGATTACCCAGAAGTCCAATTAAATGCAGTCCAGAAGCAAAGTGGAAAGCATCTCTGGTGAGGCTTTGGAAAATCCATTCACTCAGCTCTTCTGACCCCTCTGAGAGAACATCCACATTTAATTCTCCTGTTTCTCTCAAAAGTAAGATCAAACCTCATGGTGTTCCTCCAAATATGTTTCTCTGACACGATGCAAAGTTGGTCCGTCCGCAGATTTTTCAATCACTTTCCAAAGAAATTCGCTGAGAAAGTTTTTTTCCCTGTAATCCAGGGTTGTTTGACCAGGATGGACTTTGTTAGAGAACCTTTTTTTCAGGTTTTTCCAAAAAAAAAGTGAGCTGTGAGCTTTCGTTACTTATCTGTATTGAGCTAAACTAAAATGTCCAAATGATTTCTGTGTTAACTGACCAGAGAATTAACTGATCAGTTGGTGATGTCATGGACCCCTCCACTTTACCGCCCTGCCCATTTTTATTTGGGTTCTATCTCCTAACAGGCATAGTAGGGCAAGTGTCAATGGGACTGCTACATCCAACCAGTTACTCAGCAAATCCACCAGTTGCAAAATAACAATTGCACTTACTTTTGGTCATTGTGAAAGCTTCTTAGGTTCGTTTGAGAACATTAAAGAAGAAAAAGTATTACGGAGAACCAGAAACACACCAGGTAAGTCAGGGATGAAGACATGGAGAAATATAGAGTAAGATGATATTCCAAGCAAAATCTCAAGACCCCTGTTTAGCCCATCATTTGAAAGTGAAAAATAGTACAACAACCTACCTAATGCTGAAAGAGCTGCATATATCCACAGTTCAAGTGGGAGAATTTTTTGTCAGGTCAACTATTTCTGAACCCAGAAATCTGGCCTTAACAGGGGAATGGCAAAGACAGCCATAAATAAGCCAGGTTAAAGTTCACTGTCAGTCAAGCAAGGGACATGGGAAAATACGTTCTACGTCCCTACTCCCCCCCTAAAACTTTATCCCCATGATAAACAGTGATGGTGTCATGCTGTGAAAATGCTTGTCAGCAGAAATAGGAAAGATGCATTGACCCCAGTTGACGTAAATCCAGAATATTTCTGGTATAAAACCTAGAAGCTCCGAAAAAACTTGGGATTGGGGTAGAGGTTCACCTACCAGTAGGATCACAACTCTATACATGAACAGCTCCTGTAGAAGGGTCTACCATAAATGTTTGGCCGTTGAACTGGACCATTCAAGGTCGCTATCAAGCTAATTTTCTATTAGCAGCTCCACTAATCTTTCTGATAAACATTACCAAGGCACATTAAAGCAAACCTTTATCTTGGCTTTTTTTCTATTCTAGCACCGCACGGTTCCTTCTGCTGACAAGCAATGCTGATTTCCTTTTTCCATCAGGACTTGGTACCTGCCAAAACTGCCTTAGGTACCAAAGTCTAGTTTCACGACCATGATGCTCCTGTGCAGGACTGGCTGGCAGACTCCCCTGAACTCCATAGCGAATGGATTGTCAGGGAGAAGATGACAGACACCAGGCTCAATAATGCGTATGACCTGAGAGCTGGCATCAAAGCATCCTGGGCTGATCGCTTCCATGCCACTCCACACTGAAACAATTCAGGCAAATACCTAATCAAGTTCCTATACTGCACCGTACATAAACAAACTAATAAATCCACATTTCTCTGTGAAAACTCCTTTTAAAATTTAAGTTGTGCAAGAAATTGTACTTTTGGTTTTTAAACAGTCGTAGCCCATAATAAACCAAACATCTGTGTGTCTTTTGAGATACGCCTGTATAGAGGACAACCTGATTTTATACTCTAAGGGGAAAATGAGGTTAAACATTTTCTTTAGCTGAACATCTACAATGGCAAAAAAAAAAAAAAAAAAAAACGATAAGTGTGCAAAGTCAACCAGTAATTTAGATTTAAAAAACAGGCATTGATTAAACCCACCCTGAACTTTCTAATAGTGGATTCTTTGTGTGCGAAGGCGGCACTGCATGTGGAGGAAACCAGATGATGGCATCTCACTCTGGTCCTGTTCTTGCTGCTGTGTGCCTCACGCACATAAGATGTCCAGGTGTCTGCAGGAGGCAGGTGGCTGCTGCTGTTCTCCTTCTAGCTGTTTGTGTAGTTTCAGAGATCGCAGCACTCTGGGCTCAGTGGTGATTTACATTTTTATTTTCAGGGGACAGGTCAGGTGGGCTAGAGGAGGCTGGCGGGTGGGCTGACGTACCTCAACACCTCTCAGGTCCGCGCCTGAAGCTGTTTCCAAATTTTCACTTTATCTCCCCTTTACATGCTTGACCCCCCCCCCCCCCCCACCCCTCTCTATGTCCATTTCCATTCCCTGTGTGCAATATGCAACTGTTGCCATGACCTATATAGTAAAGGCCACTCCACTGTGTGCACGCGCTTGTGTTTTCTACCTCCACCCCCCCACTGGGTTTCCTGTGCAGGCCTGTGAACAGTTTAGTGAAGATCTCATGTGGGCAAGTCCCTTGCAGCGCTCTCCGGTGGGTGTCTCGAGGTAAAAAGTGACCCTGATGTGTCAGTTCTGCTTAAAAGAATGAAAGAAGTACTGGTAGACCACCGTGACGCGCGCACACACTCACACACACATAGAAGCCATCCTGAGGGCCCCTCGCTGATCACTGTAACCCGCCACACAGTGACAGAGCTGACGTTCTTCCTCACAGCACATCCATAGGCTTCTATTTTAGGGTTTTGGCGTGACATTGTCATGAAACCTGCAGGCTTTGCAGAAGTTTCTGTCTCTATGCGTTTGTATTGTACAGATGCGAAATGTTGTGGCACGAGTTGAGGTCCAGCTCGTCTTTTCACAGCTTGTGTGTGTGCCTGTGCATTAGTCTCACAAGAGGATGGAGGGAAAACAGAATTTACCACGTAGCCACACCACAGCTGGAAGGCACCAACTTTTTTTGGTGCAGCTAATGAATAACAGGAGGGTCATAACTATGCATGTTCAAACAGAAATGGTGCATATACAACAAGATTAATGCATTTATTAGTTTCACAGACGCCAATTATAATAATCCTTACGTTGATCAACAACTATATGACAAGTTTTCAGCTGAAACCTATTTGGAGAACTTGATAGCATTGATAAATACATGTAGAAAATGGAAAGTGGTAGCAAACTTCTGGTTTTTTTAAAAAAAAAAAGCAAATATTAATTATAAATGCCAAAAGTGCAGACAATCCTTTGGTTCAACCTATTAGTTTAGGATCTGGGTGTCAAATTTCAGTCCTTGAAGATCAGTTGAAATATGTCCCAGGCTCAACACATCCGAATCAGACCTTTGGGGATCGGGATTTGACACCTGAGGTTCCAGAGCTTACCAAGTACTTAACAGAAAGTGAGGCAAATTGACTGATTATTGGGTTTTATGTTTATTTTATGTCATTTTAAATCTTGTTTTTTGTTACAGCATCCTCTCTGTCTATGTCAAAGGCCAGATAAGTCAGTGGCATGATCCATTTTCTTTCCCATTTTGAAGAGTGGATAATAGAAAAGCTATGTATAGCTTTAAGTTTTTCCAAAAAATACTTAAAAAAAAAAATCTCCTGTAATAAATGAAAAATAAACGCCAATTTAAGTTCACTAAATAGTATTCTGCAACATAGGAGCTTATTCAGTGCTTGTATTTGTATGCAACAAATATTTTATAGAAGTACTACAACAATTATCTCGATATTAAACAAATTTAAAGGATGTTTTAACTAAAACATCTTAGAAGTTCAAAATCATAAAGTTGAACAAATCTGACTGGCGGTGCGGCGTCTGCTGTCAAAATGAATGAAACTTTAAAAGAAAGAAGGAAAACCTACAGGAGGGACCCAGACAACAAACACGACACGAGATGAAGGCACAGCACTTTTTTTTTTTGTTTTCAACAGAATGACCCAAAACCTGGAATATTAAATAAGACACTGCAGTGCATTTTAATTAGTTTTTCATTTACAAAGTTTAAATGTTTGCTTCAAACAATTAAAACACTTTACTGACAACATCCCACATTGCAGATAGACAAAGAGACATTTTGTTAAATTAAGTTTAATAAATCTGTGATCTACACCTTCAGAAATACTGCTGGTTAGTGATAAAGGCCTCATCAATGCAACTCAAGCAAAACAAAGAACCAACAGAGAGAAACACAACAGCTGAGAAATAAAAAACAAAATAACTTCATGTTTAAATAAGTACATGTGCTTGGAAGAAAAAGTAACCTTTTTAAGGTGCTCTATGGTTATTTAACAACAAATTAGGTACTTCTGTTTTTCTCATAGTTCACCAAATTTGCAGCTAAACACTCTATGATGTTGCTCTGCTGGTTAAGGACGGACTTACCTTTGCAGCCCTGAAGCTGCTGGTTTCCATACGATCAGACTGTCCTCTTGAGCAGAAGTGACAACTTAGCCTAAGAAGCTGCTGCACAGATTTCCAGCAGAGAAGCAAATGTCGGTCGATCAGCGGACATGTTTGAGTCCCAGTCCAGGAGAAATTAGATCACAACCTCCTCTGATCTCATATTTCCTTTACAACAACCACTCAGCTCTCTGCTGCATAATTAAATAACTCATTTCCAAAGCAATTGCATTTAAAGTGAATAAAAAAACACATCTAGCTACAAAAAGACTTTCAAACCTGTATTTAAAAAAAAAAAAATAACAAAAAACGTACAAGCACTCAGTTTTTGTGCCAAAAGTAATCAACTCTATACAACAAATACAAGAGGAGAATAAAGTGTGTGTCCTTTTTTTTGACTCCAGTAAACAATGAGAACAGTGGAACCTGCTGGAAACAGCTGGAGAAGTCTTTGTGGTTTATTCCTTTTTCTTTTAATGCCAACACTCCATTCATCCATGTGTGAACGGAAAGGGGTGCAGGATGGGTTTCTCACAGGGTCCTGCTGTTGATTTATCTTTTTCTTTCTTTCTTTTTTATTCTAGTCTTGTTGGGTGGAGCTTCAAGTTCGGGTTTATAATGACGAGTCCGTGCTCTCAGAGTGTCCACCGCTCTGCTCCGTACAATTGCCGAATGTGGAAGTTCCCGGATTATTCAGAGTCATCTGACGAGCTTCTCCTTCCTACCTTTGAACAACAAACATCCATCATTGTCAGAGACTGAACATCGCTTTTCATCTCAAACTCGTCCCGGCACAAACATCAGTAAAGGTTAGAGTATGTTATGCAGCCCATCTCCCTGAAGCTAAATCAGTTTCACTGTATTTAATAAAGTCTCTCGGGAGGTCAAGCTTAAAATTCTCCATCCAGACCACTGACGTCTCGCAGCCATGGCAACCAGATATGAGGCCGCTCATGAGATGTGGACTCAATAAGCCGTGGTCAAGAGGACAGATAAACACAGATGCAGCAAGACGGCTCCACCAGTCGACCATTTTAAACTGGAGGATGAGACTCTGATTCCCGTTCAGCCTTCGTCCTAAAGAGCAATATGTAGTCTACATATTTTCAGATAACTGGGATAAGACTGAATACCTGCACTGAGCACATGGAGTTAATTTTTTAAAACCATGATTTACTTACTATGGCACTTTTAATTTGCCATAGTTGGAACTCAAAATTATTCCTTTGTAATAAGCCTGTTCAAGTAAAAAAAAACATGTGTTCCTCCCTTCACTGGAGCTTCTTAAAGTTTGAATATCAATATATTTTATTTCTTCTTTTTTTTTTCTCTCTGAATTGAATTTACACATTTTTAAAAGCCCTTCTGCAGTTTTCACCGACAAAAACATTTTATTCATTGATACCACAGAAACAAAAGATATATAAAAACGGCTTTGGCTCTGAGGTGAAAGGACTCCATTTAGTCAATTAAAACGTTTTATCATTCATTGCCCATTTTTGAAAAATAAGGAATTTCACAATTTTGGCTACCTTTTTACATGCGCTCTTTACTAGATGACAGGTGAGCTTCATACCACTAGAACTTCTGTTGTTATGTTGCAACCACAAATTTCAGTATGTTTTATTGGGATCTCCTGATAGACCAACACAAGGTTCAGTATGAATCCAGCTGTTCTGTGAAGGCCTCAGAGGACATTAATGCACAAAAAGTGTCATGAACACCAAGAAACACAGTAAACAGGTGATGGAGAAAGGTGTGAAGAAGCTTTTATCACCCCAAAACACATCTCAGACAATGGCTCCAGGAGGACATCTTTATCCTCATGACGGGATGTAGCAGAGTTAGTTGGGTTATCAGATAATATCCCAAGTTTGAGCATCTCAGGTCTGTTCAATGTTTAAAACTTCAACAAGTACGCAGAAAAACCTGAAAAGGGGCTCTGTTATGACTTGGCCAAACATGAAATGCTGTAGTTCTACTTTAGATGGTGTTTATTGTGATCATATATATCATATATTTACTGGACATCCAGGCAAGTTAAAGATAGCAGGTCAAAGTTCATGTTGGCCACATTCTTTTTGTATTTGTAAATAAAAAAAATGTTAACACAATGTTCCTTCCACTTTGAATTTATGCATATTTTTGGTCTATTATGTAAAATCTCACATAAATACACTGAGGTTTGGGGCTGTAACATGATAAAAGCTCAGTGGTTAAGAATATTTTCTGAAAGGCACGGTCTACTCCGCTAGCTCTCTAACTTTATAGGACATCTACACTCAGCCGCCCTGCTATGCAGGCCAACAAAAATGATCCAGCAGAACAACTTTGCTATAAAACATTTATGAAGTTTCTCATTTATTAGCTTCTGTTAACCCTGAAGAGAAGACAACTCAAAATCAAGATGTTCCCCTCACCATATTTAGCCTTTAATGGTTGAGCTAAGAGCTGCAGGGATGTTTTGAAGACCAGTGAAGTGAAGCTTATGTATTTCATGAAGTACATTACGTAGAATGTGAACCTAAAACACGATCTGTATTTTTCACAGTAAGTTCGAAAGTTACCTTGCCGCTGCCATTGCTGCGAGCGTTATCGCACATCTCTAAGGAGCTGAAACACAAATAGAGAAAGTTTTTGACAAAGAAGCAGATGGAAACAATCAAAAACTGGGCCATTTGGAGAAAGCGTGACTTTCTCAGTGAATCTTCGTCCTGCTCCCATGTCTGCTCCTGTATCACTCCTCCTCCTCCTCTCACACCCCTATCAGAAATACTGTTCAGATCAGACATTGGGCAGGACAGGATCAGCAGGAAACATCAATAGGAGGTAACAGCAAACAGCACCGCCACCTAGAACTTCTTTTTTTTTGTTAGTGGAAGTTCCAGCAGAAGTAACTTGAATCCTTGTGTGCCACTGCAGGTGCAGCCAACTAATGAGCAGTTGTGTGGCAGCCGAAAACAGCAGGAGGAGACGACAGCAACTTCAGATTGTGGACATTTGTTTGTCACAGCAGAGCGGGACGGTTTGGTGCTGCACTGAAAGGTTTCGTGACGAATTGAGAGAACAGATGGAGAGGCTGATGTGGATGCTGCTGCTCGAACAGGTCTGGTTTAATGTCGGTGTGCTTGGAACCGAACCAAACAAACCCTCTGTCAAAGTTTGTTTATCCGAGTACGCACGGACGCCAGTCAGCGAGCCATGCTCTGAAACGGTGTAAACCGCAATCTGTCTGAGACGTGAATTTACTTAAAATGTGCAATTGTTTGTGTTTCTCTGCGCTCTGGCAGATATTTACCAGACCTATTCTTTCTCCAGGTCTGTTTTCTCAGTTCTCAGTGAAACATGCCTGCAGTGTGAAGATGCTGCTGTGTCCTCCTGTTGTCTGAGTTCTTAAACGTTTCCAGGCCCAGACACAAATTGGTCTTGTAAAACAACCCCAAATAGTAAAAAAAGGAGTTTTGTTTAAATCGTCACATTTAAAGAACCCAGATCCTGTTATAACTATATATAGATCATGGTCAAATCACAGGATCAGTTCATATTCATGCTGCGCAGGTATGACCCATAGCTCCATTTCTCCCTCTAAGCTAAAGGATTGCAGAGGAAAAAAGAAAGAAAATGCATTCAAGCTCCATTTTAAAAACTAAAATCAGTCCTCCCCGGGGACATTAAAGTTGTACTATATCAGCTTTGAGGTTCACGGCCACCTGTTCAGCATGAATATCCCTGATTAGTCGACAGCTCCGGATCGAGCCGTCCCGGTTTGTCCAAGATTAGTCCCAGTGATTGGCAGATTGACTCACAGCAAGCGCGTCTTGGCTGAAAGCTGCTACGCTGTTCCGCATCTCATTCTCACTGCCACGCAACGGGATCAGTGACACGTTACCGTGACGAGTGTCCGGCAGCACACGGCTCACCCGGTTCTGCTGGACTCCGTCCTGGGGCCAAATGTTGCCATCGTTCTAAAAGAAAGAACAGACAGAGACACTCAACGATGATTTTTATTGTTTTTTTTTTTTGTTTTTTTTTATGTGTGCGTGTGTGCCAAAGCGATTCAACACAATCAGGATTCGGATCTTTTAAAATGTCCTGCTGAGGCCATACAACTGTCTGCAAAAAATAGAGATTTATGAATTTCAAATCATTACAGCAGATCTGCAACACATGTGTTGGATCCCGTTGTAAAAACGTGCAAAGCACACAATAAATAAAAACTGCACATTTACTCAGGGATTTAAACTAAATCATAGGGATGGCAATTTGTTAAAGAGAGAGGGACCTTTGACAAGTCAGTTTGTGCAGATTCTGATCCACTTTAAACAGTTAATGCTTCAGTTACATTTAGTTGAGAATAATTAGAGATGTCAAAAAGTAAAACATCAGTGACGGTAAAAGTAATTCTCCCTCAACACATCCTTTTTAACCAGCTGAATAAATATACATAAATTGTATATTTGTGTATATTTATTCAGTGGCAAGTTTTGTAAAATTGTCACTATGAGATTAAGCTACTCTACAAAAAAAATTATTTAATAACTTAGGTTCTTGCACACCTGCCAGTAAACGTTACAGCGGCTTGCAGGAGCAATGTGTGTACATTTGCATGTGAGAGAGAACCCACCTGAATACTAAGAAATGTAGCGTACCACTCCCTCATCTCCGACTGGGTTTCACAGCAGAGATACCTGTAAATAAATGGTTAGCGATAAGGTGAGCCAGACAGTGGAACAAACTTGGGAGGCACAGAGTGTGCTTGTGTGTGTGTGTGTAGCAGAGGCAGATAAGCCCTGAGAGACCGAGGAAAATTTAGGAAAACAAAGACTTAGTCAAAGACATTAACTGATTTCGTCATGCCTTCCCCTGTAGCACCTGGCGGTGACGTCGATGGAGCAAACACAGAGAGAGGCGCGAGCTAATTTGCAAGAGGAAGCACGGGAAAACTTTGATTGCAATTATTTATCTATGCCTGCTTGCACTCGAGTTTTAAGTGCTGGTTGTAGAAACCGTGGCATGTGAATGATTGAAGCCACTTCGGCTGGAGTCCAACATCCCTCCGAGCCGTCGATCACGTCGTGATAACGAATAAACAGCTTTATTTACACAGACACTACTGTTAGCAGCACCGATCTGAACTAAGATAATTATTCCAGAGCTCTCCACTGAGGTACAAGAGCGATACCAACAGACAAAACTAACAGCAGGCAGCGTTTGAGGTATACCGCACACACATTAAGACGACACACGTACTGCAAAAGCCCCTCGTATGCAGATTCCCTCTCTGAGCCTTGTTGGCATCATTATGCCTAATAGAGCTCATTAGTGCTTGTTACTGTGAATCAAAAGAGGAGCAAGCATTCCTACAGTTTATATCTGCTAAAACAGTTTTCACTTGTTTGTTGCTTACAATTTGCTCCACACCGTCAGCTGTAAACAACCGAGAGCTAAACGGGGTCTATTGCCGATACAATAAATATTTAGCAAAAAGAAGAGCAATTAAATGAAAAGCTCTCAATAGCAATAAAGACATTCTGATTCGGCTACTGAGAAATGTTAGCGGCTACAAGAAAATAAAGACAAAAACGCAGCGTCTTTATGCATTTGCTACATTCGTCTTCTCCACTCCCCGTCGTCCTCATACTCTCTCTCTCTCTCTCTCTCTCTCTCTCCGTCTGTGTGTTTTCCTCTCAGGTGTGCTTCTAGATGGAAGAGACGTGACAATGGAGCGTAACAAAACGATAATATGGCCCACAGCGTGACGGGGACAGGGCTCCCATTACTTCTGTGAAGATGTTTACTGCTGTTGACAATGCCAGCCTCAGTGTGACGTGCGCACGAACATTATAACATGCAGAACCAGGGTGTCCGTGCAAAGGCATACACATTAGGCATTGACTCTGGAGAACCAATAGGAAAAGCTCTCAGTGTCTCAAACATGCAGACCCTATACCATTTTAGGAATGACTTCAATATTTACTTGTTTGTTTTTAAAATTTATATATGCTGCTATACTTCATGATATGTTTTCCTTCAATTGTCTGGCTCCACCTTAGGAAAATTTAATGTATGACAATTTCTCCACTCTTCAATGCCATAAATACATTTAAGTTATGGAATCAATAGCAGCACATTCTCAGATCAGCTTTATTGATGGACTAGCATATCCCTAAATCCTCCTGTACTCTCCAGAATCTCTAAGATTGCTCAGACCTTGCTAGATTGTGGCAGTTTTGGAAAATCTCATTAAAGGTGACGGTGATCATAAAGCCACTGGGCTCTCATCCACAAGGAGCTTCCCTGCTGCTTTCCAGTCTTTCCAAAGCTGCACTAGGATGTTTCTTCATTTCACTAAAAGGAAGGTTTCTGCAATTTCACCATCAGTTGCAATCTTAATGTGTTGGAGGAAACACCTTTCAGAATACATACACACACACATATATATATATATATATATATATATATATATATATATATATGAAGGGGTACACTATAGGATTTTTTTTTCTTCCAATTACTCTTTTTCATTCAAAGCTTTTTTTATATATCAACCACATGTGGCCTGTTCATTTTAAACTGTAAATGAACAAATAAATACATGAATTATGTTTATAGGGTTTTTAGTGTAGAATACAGCACCCTGCAAAGCAGGAAATCTGTGTGCAATAACCTGAGGTTTTATGCGAGTGGCACTGTGACGTTCATAAATCGGCATTATAAGCCACATGAGGAAAATAGAATGCCAGGGATTTCCTTAAACACATTTTGCATTTGTGCATTACAGCTTAGGAAAAAAAGCAAGTCCCTCAGTCTCTCAGCATTTCGCTTATTTGCATAATTTGTAGGTGTGTGCGCTTCCTTCCAGTCCCAGTCCACATGGAGCAAATGACACACTGATCTCTATACGCAGGAGGCCTGAGCTTGTTGATTTTAGCTGCTTGGCTACATAGCTTTGGTTGCAGCGAGGGCAGTGCCAGAACATGACGCACATGACAGCTGCGGTATAAAAAAAATGCTAAATAACTCTGAGAACTGTCAGGTCTTTTTGAGGTTGCAGCCTTGGCTTAAGGGAAATAAGTAATCAGGTAGATAAAAACATTTTCACACATGCAAATATCACAAAACACAACACAGTACAGAATAAAAATACAAAGGGGTACATAAAATGGAAAAAAAACCAAAGTTAAACTATCATTGAAAAGGAAAGTGATATTAGTGTACTGTTGCATAGTTGAAAAAAAATGATGAAAGCTCCAGAAGAAAAAATGAATGCACAGGATCTTACATAAAGGATGGTTTAAAAAACTTTTCAGCTGCTTTTTAAGAGAGATAACAGTTCTCATCCTCAGAGGGTGAGTTACAGAGTCTTGAGGCCTCAGCAGAAAATGCTCTGTCACCTTTTGTCTTCAGTCTGGGGAGCTTCATAACCAGAAGGTTTGGCCCACTGGACCTTAGGGGACTGACAGGCGGTATAAAGATTTTTTTTTTTTAAATCAATGACATATGCTGACATTTGTCCATGAAAAGCCCTATAAAAACCAGAACCAGAATCTTAAAGCGAGGGGGTAACACAAGTTTATTTTGAAAACTTTGTCAAAAGTCTTGCACCAACATTTTTGAAGCATCTGCAATACAAAGAGTAAAAAGTGATGGATGGGATTTCATTGCTGCTACAGGGTTCCCTCACGCAACATCTGGGACCCTGATATGCTTCAACCAAGTTAATCTACCATCACAATCTAAATGAAACTTCCAAATAGAGAAAAATCCCTAAAAAAGATGGGAAACCCAAATGCTCTTTCTCTAGTAAAGGAGAGCGCATACCTTCTAGATGCATCCAAAAAACCTGTCCAAGGCCCTTAATGTCACTGTGCAGTCTTAGTCTACTTTAAAGGGGAGGGGGGCAAATACACACATTATGCTGATGCACAAACACATAGAGAGGAACGGGGATGTGAAGAGACCTGGAGCACAACGCAGCCATGGTTATAGGTATTCTGGCGTGTTTCCCCTCTAGGTGGAGCCGACCTTTCATACGCCTCACTCACCAAACTCATGCAGGGATCTGACCTGTTTTCTCTGAGAGAAGAAAAGCCTCCAGCTTCTGATGTTTGTCATATTTACGTGCATACTTTATCATGAATAGAATCAAACTTCCACTAAGAAAGAAAATACCACGGCGTTCTGAACATAAAGAAAAGCAAATGCATCAGCACAAAAGCAGGAGTGTCCTTCTGTGAACACAAAAATCTTACTGGTGTTGTACTACTTTCTGGTGCCTTCCCTCTTTGCACAATAAAGGAGGATTGTGTAACACTGATATAAGTTTCCATAGTAACTGTATTATTTCGGGAGACTTAGGAGTAAAAGTTAATCAAAACTATTAAGATTCATGAAGTCATTACCTAAATCTTCATTTGAACAATAAAATAGAAATGCTTGATACATGGCATTGCAGGAAGTAAAATATTTTCTCATAATTTAGTTAGAATATATTACTTAAAACTGCCAAATCAATCTTTGTTTCTTTACATTTTGCTTTATAGAGCAAGAATTTCAGCTAATATTAAAAAAAATCGGTTTCATCCGTATTTTCCAGCCTGCTTAAAGGTACTTTAAAGTTTTTCTAGACACTTTTTTTGTGCATTATCATCATTCGAGTATTTTACTATTTTAATAAGAATGTCGTTTTATTGTTGTTGTTAGTCGAGGCATTGAAATCATTAATTATTAAAGTACAGAGAGTATTTCCTCACACAATATGGACAGCAAAACAATAAACTCAATTATCTCCAGCTTTATGCTGGAGATAATGTTTTTGTCCTAAAACAAGTTTACAAGAATGTCTGAAGCTTGTAGGCGAAGTATAAACAACAGGGACGTTCAAGAAGAATTGAATAATTCATTTCTGAACTGGGTTTACTCTTCAAGATTTTTTGAGAAGAGGGAGTTGTGGTAGAATTGAAGACTATAAAAGGTAATTATTAAGTTTTATAGTAGATTTTTACCTAGATGCACATTAATGTGAGAAGAGTACGATGTGTTGTTTAGTGATGTTATCTGATCAGTTATAGTTTATGCATAAACTAACACAGCCAAGTGACAAACTGAGGTATCAGGAATGCTGGGATATCAGATACGGCGAAACTTAGAAAATATATTGAGAGAAACTCACCACTGTTGTCTCTCTGGCTTCTCTTGTTTCTTGCTCTCACACACAACAGTCAGACCCCAACTAGAAACAGAGAAAGACATAAAATCAGATTTATTCCTGGACTTGGTCTGTCCTCTAGTGGTGCCTCAGAATGTTTGCAAGTTTTATTGGATGAGCAAAAGATGAATAAATTGAAAGAAAATAAAACAGTTCAACTAATAAATATGTATTATTAGAGGCCAAAACAAAACAAAACAAAACAAAAAAAAATCTCTATAACCTTATTAATTCAGTGTGGACAAAAATCCTACATTAAGAAAAAATATTTTTTGTTTTATGATACCAACAGAATTACAATTCTTAGCAATGTAGCAAGTGAAATGCTGAGTGTTCTTGATCCAGAGCCTCCAAAATCACTCCTCAAGTTCAGATAAACTGCAAGCATTTGATGTTTCCCTGGTTTGGTACGCCTGTGTTGGAACAAATTTGCAACATGGAGGAGACTGGCCCATTGAGAACTGGAGTTCAGATTCCGTCTTACACCATTTTACTGCATTGTAGGGATAAACGTGCAGCGGAATATATTTATGCTCATTGATGAATAATTTGAGATCCCTGTTTTTTTTCTCCTTACCTTAAAATCTTTGGTAACACTTTATTTGAAGGGGGTTGAATAAGACTGTCATGACACTGTCATGAACATCAATAAGCCTTCATGAATATTTATGATTGTTGTCATAAAGCGTCATTCGGTAAATTATGACACTTTTAATACAAAGTTGACATTATTCAAAATGTCTTTTTTATGACAACTTGACATTAACCAAGAAATCATTACTTTAAAAATTAGGTAACTTTATGTTATTAAAGGTAAAGTTTAAACAGTAATGATTTCCTGGTTAATGTCTAGTTGTCATAACAAAGACGTTTTGAATAATGTCAACTTTGTATTAAGTGTCATAATTTACCGAATGACGCTTTATGACAACAGTCATAAATATTCATGAAGGCTTATTCATGTTCATGACAGGTGATATGTCATGTTTATGAAAGTGTCATGTCAGTCTTATTCAACCCCTTCAATTAAAGTGTTACCAAATCTTTTTTATAGATAAGTCGACAGTTTATATGCTGTTTGGTGATCATGCATTTGCTCACCATGTGGGAGGACGGAGCTTCTTCTTGATTCCCAAGTAAATCTTCAAGTTTTTCACGACCCATTCCCGTTCTGCACGGTGACTCTGGCAGAAAGAACAAAACAGGTCTGTGAAGGAATATCCGGATCAACTTGAATCATTTTTTTATCTCATGCATCACTGTTCTTACTCTGACATCCTTGTACATTCTGAGAGAGGTGACATTGAGGATGAAATATCGATCGTGGAAATTTCCAGAGGGAAGCCCCAAACCCAGGATGCTTCGCTCTTCTCTGAATTTCATCATCCCGTGCTTGGATACGTCGAGTTTACTGGCTAAAAGGAAGAATCGAGGGTTTCTGATTATGCATAAATGACATTGGGAGATTCACAGAAAGGCTGTTTTTTTCTTTATGTCTCTACCAAGGTAGTTGATCATGGCGTCCATAGCAGGCTGCTTCTTGATGAGAAGATGGGACTCATTGCCAGCAGAGTGAAGAATGGGCAAGACTCGCTCCTGATAATGCAGTGGACGTTCTGAGAAAGCAAAAGATTTAGAGCCAAAATGATTCCAGAAAATGGTGAAAGGAATTATTTCAGAGAAAACAATGGCAGGAGAAACAGGAAGTTGGAAACTGGATTTCTAACTCGTACAGGGAAATAAGCTGGGTTTTACTGGCATTTGATAAGCCCTCAACAAGCTTCTGGGCAGAGGCCCAGACAGTCCTACATACCAAGCCAAACAAAAGATTGCACAGCAAACTGTCACACTGCTGAGAAGATAAGAACTGATTTCACAAAACTGTGTAGAAATGTGATGTTCAATCGTAATCTGAAGGTAGGAGGTTGTTATGATGTAAAATGAAATTTATTTAAAGTTGTTTTTGATATGTACAGCACATATAGCACAGGTAAAATGATTACTTTATTGTTCTATAAAATTGCACTATGTGCCTGCAAAATACATAATATTCCCTTATCCCATGTGCCTCCTTTAATTACAAGCTTCTGAATTAATTTAGTTTTAAATTAGGTTCACTAAAATTCTTCTATGGACTTTCCCTTGTAATTTTTTCCCTGCTGATGTACACACACACACACACACACACACACACACACACACACACACACACACACCTAAAAATTAAATAAAGTCATCATTTTGTTCCACTTTCTCCCCTTCCTCATCACTTTTAAAATTATCTCACCGATTTCCTCGCAGACCTCCCAACAGCTCCAGTAATCCTTATCTTTGACTGGAATGTTGCGCCTGTCCAAAACCTCGTACGCCAGCTCTGCTGCAGTCATTGAACCCGGAATCTGAGAGGAGAGCAAACAGGAAACCCAGAGTTAAACTACAATCAGCGCAACAAAGACGGAAATGTTCATTAACATTAACTATTAACTAGTGCAGTAAAGAGAAATAAGTGGGCAATAAACCATAAAATAGGATGTTGTGCTAGCTGTTAAAGCCCGTTTTACCTTGACATGCTGCTCAGCTGTGTCCTTCAGTTCCTCCAGATACACAGTACAGATGAAGTGGCCGTTACCTCCGGGTTTCTGCTGTGGTTAAAACAGAAACATGTAGAGAACGTCAAATAAAGTGCAACAGAACGCAGCAACATAAGCATGTATATAAGATGAATAAATGCTGAGTACACGTAAAGCAAATGAAGCAATCAAGATGTGATTAAAATGAATTTAGCTTCAGTTTAATAAGTCGCATCAACACGCTGCATTAACTGCTTAGCAATCACAGTCGTTATTTATAAAGCTACCAAGGCACATGACATATGACTTATAATAAAAAGTTCTAAAAATGCAATACTTCCACTAGTAATCTGCAGTTGCTTCAAGTGTGTAAACCGATAAGGAAGTAAGTCAAAATTAAACTTTGAACTCCACATTGGTCGGATACCATCAAGTCTGAGAATGTGAAAAGGGGCGAGCGAACAGCATGAAGGAGATAAAGATATAACAAGACATGTGAGATTTGACAACAGCCTTACTGTGAGGCAGAAAGTCCCTAGCAAAGCAGCTGAGATCAGAATAAAAATGAGCGATGCTCACAGGAAACTTGGGGTGTCCTTCTCTCATTTTGATGATGGCTTTGATCTCCTTCAGCTGCCTGTCCAGCTGCTGCTCATCCACCTACCAAATCAGCATGAACACATTCACTCACACACAAACACAAGATTATCAATACGCAACTTCAAAAACGTTCCAATAACAGTATGCATAAAGCCTAACAATCTTTTTTCCGAAATCCAGACCTAAATCCAACCAAGAATTTGTCGCAGGATTTGAAAACTGAGATATATAACTCATACTGGAAAGAAGGGGGGGAAAAAACCAACCATGAGTGTTTAAAATGTGTAGAAATGTTAAGAGACCTACCCTAAAGAACTAATTGCAGCAACAGGACTTGCAGTTAATTTAAAAAGCCAAGATCTTTAGGGTTTGAATGAAACTGAATCTAAAAAAAAAAAAAGATCGCTTCCTCATGTTATTCCTTTTGTGGCAGACTCGCCTCAAATATGAGTGTGTAGTGCTGAATGAGGTCCTCTATGGCTTGGCCGGCGGTGTAGTCCTTCCCATCGGTTTGGAACAGAGTGGGACCGAACACTATGGCCAGGTTGTGGAGGTTCATCTGATTTAGCTCAGAGAAACGCTGCACGCTGAAGCACAAACAGTGACAATAAGCCACCCGAGCACGCACACACGCGACGTCAGTGAAGCTCATAGTTGGTGTCTATTGATCTCTCTCTCTCTCACCAGTAGAGGTGGTTGATGAGGGCTTGTAGTGTAGCCTTGTTGACGCGAGGCAGTCTGTCCAACAGGGCCTTGTATTCTGAGATTTTATCATTTTCATCCTGTAAGGCTGGAAAACATGGGAGAGAAAGCAGAGACGTCACAAGGAGCGAATGTGGCTATATCGTACTCGGTTCCACAGCATTAATACTTTGTAGGGTCACATTTAACTGCATTTACAGCAGCAGGTATTTCAGGATAAATCTCCACCGGTTTTGCACATTTGGAGACTGATTTCTTTTTTTTTGTTTTGTTTTTTTGCTAATTTTTCTAGTTTTAGTAGAAATGTTCATGTGAATTTAGGTTTGGACTTTGACTGGGTCATTCATTGATCGTATTCACTCCTGTGTGTCTCTGGCTGCATGTTTACGTTTTTTTCTCCAGCTTTAAGGTTAACCTTCCCAAAGTCTCATGAGGTTTGGAGCCTCTTAACACAATTTTCCCAACCAGTCCCCCTACATTTAGCCACATCCATCTTCCCATTGACTCAGAATAATATGAGTGCCCCAGATGAATAAAGGTATTCCCACCGCATCCTGTTGTCACCACAGTGTTTCACAGTAGGGATGGCACAGTACGAGGAGGTTAATGTGCCATATTAGTTTACTGCCACACAAAAGCTTTGCAGGCTAAAAACCGTCTTCCACATATTTGCTGAGGCTTGTTGGGGTCACAAATCAACAAATGTGGGGTCTTAAGATTGTATTCAATAATGAATAAAAAAAATTAATGGATAAACGCTACATACTGGCTGTTTATGCAGTTTTTGCTTTCATCATAGCACCAATTAGTTGTCTTAGTAAAAATATTTTCATAACTAACCAACTGTAATGGTCACAAGCCTTTGAATGTTACTTTGTGGATCAGAAGCCAAGAATTTTGGAAACCACTGCTTTAAGCGTGTGTCAAACTGCCACCATGATGTCTTATGGTCTTCTTTCAACAAAAGCAAGGATAGATGAGTGGACTGCATGTCTAATTGCTGTCCTGTTGACAGGTTATCCCACCTCAGCTGTCTTTGTAGCAATAGGGACTTCTACAAAGGATTGACTCAGAGGGTACCGAATACAAGCGCATGCTACCGTTTTCAGATTTTATTTTAAAACATTTGGAAACTACGTAAGATTTTCCATCTATTTCACGACAATGCATTGCTTTGTTCTGGTTTGTCACATACAGTTTGACTAAAATACATTCAACTTTATGGTTGTTAGTGACAGAAAAGCTTTAAGGATTATGAATACTTTTACAAGGTGACATATCTGCAGCAGTGATTAGGTGAGAGGCAGAGTAAACTCCGGATGCATCACCAGTCCATCACAGCACCAGTAGAGACACAGAGGACAGACGACCATTCATGCCTGCATGACTCACACTTACAATAGTCAAGTGAATCCAGTTAACCCAACACGGATGTTTTTGACCTTTGGGTGGAAGCCAGAGACAACAGACACATGCACGAGGAGAACATGTCCGCTGTACAACGAAGAATCTTAGCAGGGATTAAACACAGGGCCTACGTCTATTGGGAATATTTTGTGTCCTGAATCGTTCACACAGCCTAGTTGCGTGGGCGACGTCGTGTCCAAGTTACCAGTGATGCTGAGCCAGCTGTAGGCATACTCTGATGTAAACAGCCCCTCCTCTAACTCCCTGAAGAAGCGCTTGAGAGTGTTGGAGACGTCATCCACCTGATGCTCTCCCTCCTTCAATCGAAGGCTACGAGCGTCTCGGCGGAATCTGTCGCACAAGGCCGCCACACGGGAGTTCACGCCGCTTTTCCGATAAATTCCCTCCGATGTCAAACCTGGAAGAAATAAAACACAATTTAACACTCATATGAAAACCCTGCACATTCACATTCATATATATATATATTATATGAACACTGTTGTTCCTCTGACAGCATTTATTATATTGAAGTTGCATGATTCCTACTCATCTTTTATGTCAAACTCGATCAAACACTGTCAGTTTTACTCCCTGATTAAATATAAATGAATGAAAAGGATATGTGTAATTTTATTCTGGGAAATTGATTATTTAATTTCCAAGTCTGGATCTGTATTCTTTTCATATTCCTTTGTTCATCCTTCATTTTCATCCAGATCATATTGAAATCAAGTGTTGTACTTTCCCAAACTTTGAGAGGAAAGAAAAAAAAGTAAAATGGCTGAGCACAGACTAGGAAAAGTCAATTGAGCTCAAAGAACTGTGCAAAACTGTCACATCCGAACATAAGCTGAAGCTACTGAAGCTCAATTGATGATTTAACTACTCGTCAAACATTTGTTTCTAGTGTTGGGACCGGTTTATTCTCAGTCAGCTGGTTGTTGTTCTTTTCCAAACTGAAAGAATTAACTAAAAACATCAGTATTTAAAACATGTGCAACTACCACTTCCACAACAAAGCCTTCAGTAAATCAAAATAATATATTCCAGTTCTTCTTCTTTGATGTTGGTTTCGTAAAAGCAGCCAACATCAAATATCCGTTTTCACCAAAATCTGCGTTTAACTGCGTGAAAAACACATTCCTGTATGACATGAATTTTTTTTCCCGTCTTTCATGTAAGCAGAGGCAGAGAGTGTGTGGGAAAGCATGAATAAACATGCAGCACTCGATCACGTTGTAATGGATGATTGCATTAGCTGGAACAGCAGATGAACAAGGAAGTGGGATCTGTTTTCCCTGTTGGGGGGGTTGGGAGGGAGGAAGCCTTACAGCTGAGAGATAAAATGGAGAACACAAAACACAAGCAAAGAAAAATGTGGAGGGAGAACGGAGAGAAATGGAGGTGGAACAGAGTTTCTTTGTTGTCGTGTGGCCGGTTGATTCTCCCACAGACTGAACCTTTGTTACAGTCACATGAGTTCACAGACACAGGTGGGGCTCTCTCAGCACTGCAGATTATAACTGCAGAACAGTCGAATACACTGGGAGTAAAACTAGGAGAATAGTGCTTTGCACTGGGATTTTGTGAGGCAGAAAACAATAGTAACTCTGTAGAAGCTGCAGCTATCTACAGCTCAGGTGCAAGAATGCTAGTACCAAGAAGGACGCCATTGTTGTAAATAAGAAATCCTAGTTAAAATTTGCTCCCAGCCATGCAGGGGGGGGAGCAAATGTGTATATGAAGGTGCTCAGCTCAGTATATCACCCTGGAAACACCATCCCCATAGTGAAACATGGTGAGGGCAGCATCAGGCTGTGGGGTTATTTTTTTCCAGAAGGGTCAGCTTTTGACTTGAACAAAAAACTTTTCAAACTTTTATAGCCTTAAGCATTCCCCCTCCTGTTGTCATTGTTATGTTAAAGTCCAAAACAGACATGACCCAAAGTGTCAAGAAAGCAATATTTCCGGAGCTCTTCATGATCAGAAATCTAATTTTATGGTGAATTAATGATGCAGCAGAACTTGAACAAATTCCAAACGATATGTCTCACCGCACTGCGTGATGTAGTCGATGCAGCTGAGTACAATGACGGGTATATCTGTGTCTGTGAGCTGCTGCTGACTCAGTGTGTCTCCTCCGCTCCCTGCCGCTGCTTGGATAGCTCCACACCAGCCGGCAAAGTCCAGCTTCCTTTCTCCCTCGATGTACAGAGTCCTTAACAATAACAGAGACGCAAGCAAAAGAAGAAAAATAAACAGCTCATATAAACGGAAACATTTTTTTCTTGTTCCTCCAATTTCGCTATTTCGAAAGGTGTGTGCAATTAGAAAATTAGAAATAGGAAATTAGGCCACTGCTTGCCCTCACCTGCCCTTCTCCACAAGAACCAACACTTCATTGTCTTGTTGAATTGCTGCAAGGGGAAAAGAAATGACTATTGAGTCTGACCAACACACGCCTGTTTGCCATCCTTGTTCCAAATATATTAATTCTATAGAATAAACGGGTCTTTATGGGCTTGTCTTCCTATGTCTCACTTACAAAGTTCATTGAGTTTCCGCAGGTGGATCTCCTCTCCCTTGCTGTTCTCCAGGTAAACATGAAGAGTAGAGCCTGCCAGAGCGAACCAGCCGACCTTGGATTTCTGTAAGTTCAAGCCATCTTTACACTTCAGCCGTCCGATCCGCTCAAAACTCAGCCTCAGCAAAGGCTCTGCTGTGGCTGGGATAAAGGTCTGCAGACGGGAGAAAAATGAATTAGAAAGAAATAACAAATTCCTCTTTTTCCTCATACCTCATTGGATAAAAACTCTAACATGTATTGCTGTTAGAAATACACAGTAAGTCAATCATGTGGCTCCTCAACATTTTTTCCTCTCTGCCTGACCTCATCTGACACATCCAATTTTCCAACAATAGCCCAGTGTAGCACATACTTTGGTGGCTTGATTTCTGCATGAAACATTTGCTGGCTTTCAGCAGCAGAAACTCTGGAGGGCTTTTACCACGCCTTGATGTTTAAACAATGCTATCTGAAAACACTTTTTCTGACAACAAGGTACCGTTTTCTTCTATGATTGGCATATCTCCTGTCCAACCAGAGCTCTGCCGTTTCAGGTGATTTAATGGAAAAAGTACGAGCTGGCTATGCATAGTGGTGCAGAAATGTTACCTTGGCAATACACTTGACCCACTCCTTGTGGCTGTCTGGTTCATCAGTGCCAAACAGATAAATACGCTCAGATTCTGAGTAGAGTTCAAAGGTAAAGTCATACCTGTAATTCACAAAGAGATCATGAGTGAAACGGCAGAAAAGATACTCGATTATTTTTATTTTAAAATTCAGAACTTTCCCAGACTCAATTTTCTGATTTTATTGCAAAGACATGTTTCCAGTTCCATAAATCGTGATCAGCTTTGCTCCTGATTAGCCTGAACTGGGAAGCTGACCAAGAATTATATATATTTTTAAATATAATGTCATTGCAACATTCCTAAAAAAATATTTATCAATGTGTTTGGTATAAGCTATAATTACTTGTTGAAACCAGACATTTACATACAGTTTAAAAAAAAAAATACACAACCTTGTTTCCCCTCACTGTCTGAAATTAAAATCAGACTACATATGTTAGGTGAGTTAGAAATAACTAAATTATTCCTAATAGCGAAATGCTGGTATGAGAGCTTTTGTTTTACTTTCTTCTAATGCGTAATGTGAATACATTTCTTTGGTCTTTGGTAGAATTGCCTTAACTGCACGACTTGGGTCACACATTAATTTGTTTATCCACCCTAAAGCTTCTCACAACAGCTTGCTGGAATCCTGACCCGTTCCTCCTGACTGAACGTAGCCGAGTCAGGTTATGTAAGCTCTCTTGCTCACTTTTCCAGCTTTGCAGATTTTCTGTGTGACTGCAATCAGAGCACTGTTTTGTCCACTTCAAAACTGAAGGGATTTGTTGTCCTTAGTTTACTTTGTACCTACTTTGATGGCATGACGAAAGTTAATGTCCGTCTGGAAGACCCAGTTCTGCCTAAGGTTTAACTTCCAAGTTGATGCCTTTAAATGTTGCTTAATTATTTCCACAAAATGATTTTTCTTCATTGTGCCATCTATTTTATCAAATACACCAGTCCTTCCTCAGAACTTCCTCATAACATGATTCTGCTACTTCCTACATACTTCACATTTTTGATGGTGCTCTCAGTCTTGCCATCTTCCTCCATTTTATTCCAAATGTCATGTTGGTCATTAGGGCCCAACACTTCAAGCTTAACTTCATCGGACCACAGGACAAGTTTGAGGTCTTTATCCTGGAGCGTATTTGCAAACTGTAATAAGGCTTTTTATGTTGCTTTTGCAAGCAATGGCTTCTTCTTTGCTGAGTTGTCATTCAGCCCATATCAGCACAGGACTTGTTTTAACGGTGGATAATGACACTATCTTACCAGCTTCAGGCATGTAAGGCAGGTAAGGGTCTTTTGCTTTTGTTCTGGGGTCAGTCTGCACATTTCAAACCAAAACACGTTCATCTCATGAACAAAGAATCTACCGCCTAAATTTTAAAATCCATTTTAATTTCCCTTTGGGATCAAAAGTGTTTTTTTGTTTTTTTAATTGAAATGAATCTGGTTTAAAATGCATTTACAGCAATTTCTGAATCATGTGAAAGGAACGTTTGCGGTTACCCGTGTTTCTCAGGCGCATCGACAGCCAAACAAACAATTTCCGATGCTTTAAGTGTCCCGTTGGGATTGGTGCTCTTGTCGTGTTCATAGTAGCTGAAGGTGCCGTCATTTAGCATGCACCAACGACGACTGAACTCTAAACAGAATGCCAAACATTATAATACATTTTCAGCATGAAGAGTACTTTTCTTATTTTTAGCCCATTAGATTGTTCATAAAATATCTTTCTTCGTCAGTTTAATATATTCACATTGCAAAAATCAAACTTATTATTTAATAAACCTTTTGGTTCACAGATTTTTTTACACATACCCTCTTTCATTTTGCGCTCCGCCACAGCCCGCCCCATGGATGCAGTTTTGAACAAGTAGCCCTCGTAAGAGACGCAAGGCGGCGGTGGATAATATTTCAGATCCATATCAGGTTCCGTCTGTAACTGGGGCAGTTCTAACAACAATATAAAAACAAAATAATGCAAA
Organism: Poecilia latipinna; assembly: GCF_001443285.1. NCBI lineage: Eukaryota > Metazoa > Chordata > Actinopteri > Cyprinodontiformes > Poeciliidae > Poecilia > Poecilia latipinna. The sequence continues at coordinate 196,690 of NW_015112703.1, read as the reverse complement.
GGCGCAAAGTGAAAAAGAACAGTTATCTGCAAAACTGATGAAACGTTGAAGATAATTTGAAGTCTGTCTCTTATCACAGATTGTTATCTTCGTCCAAAACACAACTATAGATGTTGACACAAATGGCATAGCAGTTTAAGATGAGATGATTATGAGGTACTTAGACAACTTCATATTTATCTTCATATTTATCTTATCTAACCCACTCAAACATAGAATGCACCAGTTCAGTAGGAATTTCAGTCTCATGTAATGCAACTGTGACAATTTAATTTTCAATTCAACTTTCAAGGGTATTTACAACTTTAAATAGACATGTTTCTGATGCCCGGAAAGCGATCAAATGCTGTACCTGTGTTGAGGTTATGTTTGATTAACTCGGCCTGCAGAGGTTGGGAATGTGCACTGGCAAGGGACTCAGGTGACGGACAATTTGCCATACCAGTTGAACAATTCACATCTGCACCGCAGAAAATCAGGCTCAGCGTCTCCAGCAAATCACTGCACTGCACATTTATGCAGAGGGCCTGGAGAGAGACAGAGGGAGGGAGACAGCCGAACGCCAAGACACATTAGTAAAAGCGTAGTTAGATTAAGACATCTGCAGATAAGAGATGTAAACAAAATGGTAAAACAGGCTAAATCCAAATTTCAGACCATGAATCATTACCTTTTTTATTATAATTATACACAACTGTGTCCTTATCTTCCACATAAAATCCCAATAAAGAGAAGTTTATGATTGTAAAGTTGCAGAGCATGAGAAAGTTCAAGGATCATGAACACTTTTGCGCTATGCTGAATTTTGCCCCGTCCTTGAGCTGTGGTTTTTTTGTGTTTGCTTTAAGAACTTGGGAAATTTAAATCCATTCCCTTTAAATGAGTTTGGATCTCTTTGGCCTGTGACTTGAACATAGATCAAGGAAGTTGTTTTTAGCTTGCATAGAAAAGGAAATGCTCATTTACGAACAACTAAAACCCTGCCTTCTCAGTAATGCCAACATTGTCCAAGTAATAACAATGCCTGGTCTGCTTTTCAAATGATGTGGACGATGGGCTCCTTGAACTTCTGGAACAAGTAAACTAAAAATTTTAAAAGTAATTTACAAAAAATTTTATTCACTTTAATTTCACTGGATACAAAACATGCCGTTATATTGTTCTGATAAGTTATTGTTTTAAAAGATTGACAAAGTGAATGTCCATTCAAGAGCAAAAGCTTTAGTGAGTCTTGTGCACAGAGGAAACTAAATTCACTGAAAACTGTTGCAAAAGACTCAGGATGGGGGTTTTCCCACCTTCAACAACTATGTTAGCTGCTTTCTTAGCTTATCGTGAAGATGTGTTTGAAGTTATGATGGCACAACAAAACCAGATAACACACTAGAAACTCTATAACATCTGTGTATTTTAGTAACACCAGAAAAACAAGGAAAGTGAAGACATTCATTCATTTTGGTAACTAGTTTTTTATTTATTTATTTTATTTTAAGATCTCAGGATGTTACCTCTGATTCATGCAGTTGCACTAAGATACACACACATATGCGTCTGTCTTGGGATAATCCCAATAAGCTGTTTTGGATCAGACTGAGAAATTCCACAAGTCTCCGTCACACACCAACACATCCAGACTGTGCCTCTCCTATGTTTAAGCGCCATTAAAACTCTGCACACAGATCCAGACAAACAAACCAATTAACACAGATTAAAATTGCAAAAGAAAACCCCTAACACACAAACACACACACACACACACACACACACACACACACACACACACACACACACACACAAAACAAACAAACACACGCCCAGAAGACACAAAAAGAATATAACTCTGAACAAAATCTGCGGTCAGGCATCTGGAGACGAGCACATCCTCATGAGACTCGGCATGATACACACCACATTACTGCAACAATAAAACTGCCACACAGCATGTGTGTAAATCAGGCTTTCTTCACAGATCCTTTTGGGTTTTACAGCACATACATTCAGCTCTAGATGGATAGAAGAATGGTTCCATTTATGTATGGAGCCTATCAAAGTCGCAGTTCGGAGACACATTTTCTGGCAAACTTTATTCCAGAAGTAATAAGGGGAAAATAAAAGTCAAAACAGAAAGAATAAGCAAAGATAGATCAGGTGAATTAGTGATAATACTGATCACTTGAACCATGGTGAAGTTAAGAGAAAAGAAAAGGATTTCACAAGACCTGCTTTGAATGCTGATGAGCTATCAGAACAGTAAACAAAGACCTGAGTGGCTGTATGCTCAGAACCATTTGGATCAATAGCAATTAATTTACAAGTGCTGGTCAGTGGAGCGAGTGTGTTGCTCCTTCCTCTCCCTCCCTTCTCCTCTTACCAAATCTTTCCATTATATGTTAAATAAGCTGCTACTATTAACCCGAAGGTCATGGTTACCATGGGAACACAGCTATGATTAGTTACCGACTCAGTTTTAAACTATGATTTATGGAGAACAATGGTCCAGCCCAAGAAAACTACAAATTGAAGTGAACAGAAATTATAGCTACAAACTTGGGGTTTGTATTGACAGTGATGATTCATTTCAGGTCCGATGCTTGTTTTTGACAATCAAGGAAACTGATATTTGCTAGTGTTATTTGCTGGTGATACAAATAAGAGTAAAATATATGAAGTGCCAAAAACATCTGGGAACCTGTAAAAGATCAAGACCAGCCTTCCCCACTCCCACATGAATAATCTTATGATCTTAACTAAGTAAAGTGATGTGCAAAGTCTAGAAACGTAGAAACAATATCACTCCAACACAAAGTTTAGCAGCGTGATATTTCTGGCCAAGTTAAAGTCTGTCTCATGCTTGCCTCTTTTTGAAACTGATGTTATTTATTTTTTTTCTTAATATTTTATATGTTTTATACTGCTTATGCAGTGTAATTTTGTTCTGTGATGTGTCTTTGGGGTGGTGCTGAATAACAATACAGAGAATGTTGAATGTTAAAGAACAATCTTGCTGCTGATCAGCTCTGATTATAAAGATAATGTCTTTAGGTATGAAACTCTTATTTTGAAGTATAAAAGTAGAAGTTTTCAAATTGCCATGCTTTCTTGACAGAGTTGATTAAAACCAAAAGACTGCTCTTTGAGCTGGCAACACATGTTTTGTGTTGAAGAAACTTCAACCACATTTAAGTGTGTTTATTTATTTGTTTGGCAGAATTCTGGGGTACTCTAAAAAAAGAAGTGGTAACATAAAATGGGTACAAGACCCCAGCTTTGGCAGCCACTTCAAGCATTTGACATGCCAAGGTAAATCAGTCTTCATCAGTGCAGAAAGAGTGTCTGCATAGCATAATTTGAGATGAAGTAACATCATTGGTCAGGCATTAATCTGGCAGATATGCCAGAGGAAATAGGTGGGAGTGTGAGTGATAAAGTCTCATGAAGTTACAGCTATAAGAAAATTATTGTTTGACTGGTCCAAAAGCATGCATTTCATTAAATAGGTCTTTCTAAATTGCTTTTAGTAATTTAGTAAATAGCTAACTCCTTTAGGGAGAGTTCTAAAGGAATAAAAGTTTTGAAAAGTGTTTAAATACTTCCCATTTTGAGGACTTCTTTGACTTTTCCAAATTGATCAACATGATTAGACTGTAATTCAGTGAAGGTTGTAAAAGAAAAATAACACTCATTCATTGGACATATGGAAAACTGTGTCATAATGTTTTGAGATTGTTATGATATTAACTGCGCTTTGTAAACTAATCAAATCCAGTCTGCTGTTCCATGTGGCTGCACGTGTGAGAGCAGTGCATGTGGGTCAGTGTGCTGCTCAGATAAAGCCGATCAACTTCCCTTTGACTGACTGACATGAACCCACTAGAGCAAAGTACAATGAGAAAATGGGTTGTTTGAGTGTTTAAGACCTCACCCTTCAACATCTGCTCCAAATGAAACAGAGCAAAGTATTAGCACACACACACACGCACACACACACACACACACACACACACACATGCACACGTACAGATGAAGGGAATACAAGAATCTTGCTCAGTTTCCCCAGAGAGGAAGAAAGGCAGAGAGAGATTTTTATCTGGGTGTGTCTCAAAAATCACAGACCTCCATCTGCCCTTTGCTGCTCCATTGGACAGAGTTGGAAGAAAACGAAAAGATGAGGGGAAACAGAAGAAAGGAAAATGCCATGAAAAGAAGATGAAAGGATTTAAGTTTCCATTTTCATTCAGGCAATGATTATACTTGGCTGCAAACTCACTATAGAGAAACAGACACCAACACATTCAAAGACACAATATGTTGAAACTAGGCCCCACACAGCCACACATATACTGTATTCACACTTGTGTATTAACTCCAGATGAGAACAACACAGGCCTGCTCCAGCATTATGTCACCAGGAACAATTTACAGAGAAAGGGAGGAGTGAAAATACAGACAGATTAAAAAAAGAAGAATGAAGAAAAAAAAGAAACACTAAAAGGAGAAGGAAGAGGGTAAAAAGCTGAGAAAATAAATTAAAGGCGATCTCAGCAGAGGGAAAAAATAATTGTCTGAAGTCCCGCAGTGCGAATGGGAAAATGAGTCACTTTGCTGAAACAGAAAAAAACGTAATGTTATAAAATTAGTAACAGTAAACCAACTGAAAACCAGATTTTCTTTTGAGAACCTAACTTTACAACCCCAAAAACAAAAAAAACAAGCCAATAAAAACCCATATTTTACAACCTCTGGGCTTAGTTTGTTTTAATAATTACAATAAACATTCAGATTATAACCAGCAGAGTCTTCATACAGTTTATTTTCCTTTTAATCGTGTAAAGCACTTTGAATTGTCTTGTTGTCAAAGAACAAGACAATTTAATGTGCTGAGAATGTACTAAAATCGCTTGCCTATACAGCAGATAGTAATACCCTGTAACACTGTTGCGCATCTGCTTCAAGCATTACCTTGTGATACATTTGGCACTGCAGCATATCTACAGTAATATGATCAACAGCTAAATTGTGCTGCCACTGATCTGTTTTTAGAGATCTCAGAAATCTCTGTGAAATATGCATTGTAACACACATGCAACATATACAGCATATATAACACTAATGTGGAATTTACTAAAGAGGGAATATAACATGAAGTAACAAGCTTTTATAATTCTGCTTTTTAATATGATGATACACTATGCAGACTCTATGTGCAATGGTGAAGATTCGCTTTCCTTTAGCAAGTCAAATGCTGCAAGCGGCTCCAACTGATGACAGCCTGACCAACTTTCTGATTGATTCAGGTGATTCACCTGACAAGCTTTGGAGCACTAATACTCTATAAATAGCACATTGAAAATTAATCCCCAGATACACAGGTGACAATTAAACATCAACCAACAAAAGAGCATAACATCACAGGAAAAAGTAGTTGATTATGCTCCGATTAAAGCACACTGATTATTTTACACAATTCACAGAGTAAACAAAATGGAACTATTACAAATGTTATAGATGTGAACAGACTTCAGGTTTTCCCTTTTGCTTTTGTCTTCTGTTTATGCTTAACTAAACCCATATACAATAGAAGAAACAGCAGAAGATTGAGCTTGAAAAAGTTTGGCTCTGCCAAACAAATACTCTAACTTGTAGCAAAGTTACATAGATACGTTCTCACTTGGTCAGGATATCAAAAACTCAGTGTCATACTGTACATTTTCTGCTGTTTAGAACTTTTTCTTACTTTCTGTTTATCTTCAGACACAGACTGTCTTTGTACATTCAAGAAGTCTATGCCAAGCTTTACGTAACAGCACACTAAAGAGGATGTTAGACCAGTGAATGGTTGTCATTGGATTCTCAGCTCAATGATGCCAAACCAGCATGTGTCCTCTTCAAAAACCAAATACAGTTTGCCAGACACATGGGGGGATTTCTTTAGCTCTTTAGTTCAAAGACAGCTAGGGCTGTTTGGGTAACTAATACCACTGGTATATCATATCATCGTTTCAGTGGTTTCGTCTTCATTGATCGCCTATGTTTAATATTTGAGTTTGAAACCTCTATAATAAAGTTTCAAACTACTTTATCAGCGTATTAAGGCTACATATGTTGCTGTCACTGCCATTCAACTGACTGAAACAAGCCAACTACACTTTTCCTTTGGTTACAAGAAAGACTAATTTGACTTTAGTCAAATAATTCTACTTGCAAAAAACAAACATTTATGGTGAAGAAGCCAAAAGAGCGCCACCTGTAGCTCTCAAAAAAGTACTTGCTACAGTTAGAAAGCAACAAGAGACATTTCTTTAAAAGCAGCTGGACACCCAAGCAAATGTTGTCAATTTGAGTCATGTGGAAGTGAAAGCTGACGTCTCACTCCAGTAGAGAATGATCTGACTGCATGTGGGAAAACCAACATCTATTAGCAGTACAAGGTACTATATCTCTCTCCATATTATGCATTTAAGCAGAAAAGAAACATAGATAGATAAGCAGGTAGTTCACTATGTGTCAAGTTGGATTAATGAGACACAAACCGCCATAAAAGCTAATGAATAACTTAATGGCAGTAGCAATGGTTGGTTATTTTGCATGCTCAAATTGGGGCTACATGCTGAGCTCCAAGCTGGAAATCCAACTCTAAGGCTACTATTATTTCTAACTAGGAAGTAAGAACATCCAACTTTAGAATAAGGATTTTAGAATAAGTATTTACAGCTCTTTGAAGGGAGACAAATCTTACCAATCTTGGGCATTGGCAATTTCAAAGAGGAACTGGCTCATGTTTATATTTAGTTCAAAAAATGAATCACTGGGCTTTCCCCCACCTTGTGTCCTAAGTATCAGAATAGTTTTCTAAAACGGTTAGAAGTTAGACAATGCCTGCTTCAGCTTCATTTTGCTACTGGCTCTCCACTCAGAATCCAGAATTCAACCCAGAACAAAATTCAATCCTCCGACCCACACACTGATGAAGACCACTGGTAAAATTTACAATAGAGCCATCACCCAGCTTTGGTTTGGCTGAAACTGTGCAACTAAATCAAAACTTTAAAGTCAGGTTTTAAACATGCGCTGCAAGGAGCTGTGCAAATACAAGCGGACGCAGCATTCCCGTGGAATGCCTTGTGGAGACTGTCCAATCAACAAAACATCTGCTCGACCCAACATGTTGCAAAGAAAAACACAGCTGTAATTTCCTGCGTTTTGTCCTGCCTCCTGGGAGCCACAGACTGACACTCCAAACACCATCAGACTTCCAACTGTGTGAGAGCATCTCCAAAGGAAAGTCCCTCGCTGTGAAGGAGCATGTGACCGGCGGCAGAAGAAGGGGATCTGAACCAAATTGTCCACACATTCTCCTGGGGACCTTCAATATCCACACGTGAAAAAAACATACTGTTCCTGCTTCTGTAGGCTCAGGCTGCTGGAAGACCTCTGTTTCCCATAAATGTATGTAATTACCCTCTTATTTTGACTTGTTTTCCACCTTCTTCAGTCAGATCTGGATGCTCAGATCTGGTTTTCTGAGCATCTACAACTTGCCTGACCAATCTGCATAAAGATTGCTCTTGTTTACCCGTCTTCCTTCCATTTTTGCCCATTCCTCCTCCTGAAGATCCCAATCATCCAACTAGTTGAGGAATCTAATTCTGCTAGAGAGATGCCTTATTGACAAAACAGAGCTAGGCCTTCTCTGTGTAAAGAGTGCAGAGTGATATGACTTTTAGTAGTGAATCGCTCTTGCATGAAACATTAATTGAACTGGTGATCGATAGTTGGCCGCAAGCTGAAAAAACAGTCGTGAGAGAGCAAATGGCAGTGAAATGGTGTTAACTTATGAGTATACATGCACAAAAACAAAAAAAGGGGCACACAAACATGCCCACACATGCACATTAAAATGCATGTTAACATATCCCAGCCCACTCCAGTGAAGAAAATATACACAATCACTTCAGTGTGCTGTGCTCTCACAAGCACAAACCAACAGAACATTTTTTTTTGCAGCTTCAAAACTATGCAACATAAGCACAGTCTCACAGTTTCACAGAGATAGCATTCAGACTCAAAGTCCACTAACACACTGTCGACGCTGGTTAAGAAGACACATTTATCCTCGTATTGTTAGCAAACCGTGTGGAAACCAGACTGCAGGCACACTAAACATTTTCACTACCCTCTCCTGCAAACACAGATTTTAGCTTCAAGTTTTCAGTTCCTTTGAGACACAGCTCACTTTAACTGTCAACTCATAGAAGTTAACAACAGGTTTATAATAAACTCTTATAAATACACTTTTAGAAAAACATTAAATCAGACAGAGTTCACAAGCAACTTACAGAGGAGACAAAAAGCCAATAGAGAGCAGACCAACTTTCTTGAGCAGTTCCAGCCAAACAATGAGGACAGGAGAAGGACGAAAAGCAGTGGAGGGAGGGAGAGGCGGAGTTAGAGCACATTCCAGTTAAATCAGTGAGTAGTGATGTCATATTCAGGAAAAAAAAAAAAAGAAGAAAAACACAGAAAACAGAAACAGTAAAATAAAGCAGGACTAAGCCTACATACCTGTATTTAGTAAAATGTACTCAGATAGTTACATAAATGCTGAACTTACTGTTTACTTATTCATAAACTTTTTCAGCATAACTACAAAGTTGCCAAAAACAAATATTTTCTGAAGACACACCCAATTAGAAAAGAACAAATGATGGACTAAAGAATTTCAAGCATTTCAGCCTTGACAGCAATAAAACAGGTAGAATATCTGTCAGCCATCTGTCAAAAGCCAATTCAGCTGAATTACTTGAAAATGCAGAAGAGTGTAAATTTGCATCAACAGAAAAACAAGTAGGACCAGAAGCTGAAAAAAATGTTTTAACTTCCTTTATCTCCCTCTGGAAATTGCAAACACCTGACTCACTCACTCTCACACACACACACACACACACACACACACACACACACACACACACACACACACACACACACACACACGCTTACACGCTTTATGGAGGGGAAACAATCATTCATAGTCAGGTGTTAAATGTGAGTCAACAACATACTGTGTGTGACCTTGTTGCTGCATGTGGGTTAAGTCACGATTAAGAGACCCAACTTAAACTGAGACGCTAAGACTTTTGACCACACATCATGAATCTCAGCAAAACCACAAAAAAACCTTCATAAATCCACAATGTCCTTCAGAACACTGTAGGTTCAGAGAGTCATTTCTCAAAGCGACACAAAGACAGAAAGACAGTCACTGGAGAGGACTGCTGCGGTTCTATATCCGAGCTGATTTGCAACATCATCTCCCAGGTAAAAGGAGCAAGAACACAGCATTCACCAGTATGAAATCATTTTTGTTTAATTTAATCTGACATTAAATTGCACAAATGTACATGAATGCTCAGAGGGGGCAGCAACCTTTACAATAAAAGACGCTTTTGCGCTGTATCCGGCAAAATGAAACTCATTTAGAGCTGCAGTTGTTACATGACAATTAGAAAACAGTTAACTTTACTAAATGTTTTAGTTAGCTAAAATAGGAAATTTGTTGAAATTTCAGGAACCATTTAATTCTTATTTGTTGATTGTAAAAGAAAGAAGAGAATCAATCTTTAGGAAAAAGAGGATGAATACATATTCATCCTCGTTTAAACATTTACTAAATGTTTTAGTTAGCTAAAATAGGAAATTTGTTGAAATTTCAGGAACCATTTAATTCTTATTTGTTGACTGTAAAAGAAAGAAGAAAATCAGTCTTTAGGAAAAAGAGGATGAATACATGTTCCTCTATTTTGACGAGGGGGGCGGGGGGGGGGATATAACGGGTGCCAGCTGAAACTAGACATTTCTGAGGTTGGCTTCGTCTATGTGATCTTCGACACCCCAGGCTGGTTAACAACAAAATATATATGCTACATCTTAAAGGGGCGGTATCGTGTATTTCTCAGGTACATAGTGCCATTTTATTGCACAATAAAACAACTACGTCATCTTTAGTCCTTTTTTATTATAAAAATTTTGTATATATCAAATATGACTTAAAAGAAATTTGACTTTGCACGTTGATGCCTTGATATTGGCCAGAAGCTCCTGCTCTTTTCGTCCATCCATCAACTACACCTGCTTGTCTTTGCAGGGTCATGTGGTAACGCCCATCTCAAGTGGTCAATGGCCAAGAATTAAGATACACTGGACAGTCCATCACACAAGACAAACAACCATCCACACATACACACACTCGCACCTAAGGGCAAAATAGAGTAACCAATTGACCCAATTCATTATTGACGAGGGTTGGAGTTCTATTGTGGTTGCTGTTAAAGGTCCAAACCCAGTACTGCTTTGGATGTGTCTATGTCATTCCTTGCTTATCTCAACAATGACGTTAAAGAAGTACTTGGTTAGAACAAGCTTGTGTATAATTTGTGCTAACCAAAATAAACAACCAAACACATTTCATGAGATGAATCAACACAGTTATCTAGTTAAAGCTTCGCAAACATGTCTATGTGCATATTAAAAAAAAAAAAAGTGCATCCCAACGCTGAGATTTTCAAAAGATTACCAACATTTTCCATGACAGGCAAAGACTGATGAATAAAACAGCAATGCTGGCTTACTCTGACCAGCCCTCCAGCTGAAATACACGAAGCAAAAACTTTACAAGGTAATTTCAACTTACATTGTTGAGCTCCGTCTGGTTCCCGTACAGCGCATGGTACTTTCTGTATTTGCCCTGGCGGTATTTGTTAGAGATGAAGCGGCGTCTGTCTTCACTGCAGCTAGACGGCGACAGGGCTTCGCTTGGCGGGACGTTAGCAGCCCAGAAACTGTTCACCCGTTTGTTCCCAAGTTTTAGGAAAACCTGTGTTATAGATGAATAGAACCATTTAAATTTTAAACTTTAGAGAGAAAAAAATAATTAAGATAATCATAGGTTTAACAGTTTTAGAGCTGTGAGCTTCGTCTTGGAACAAGCTCTTCATGTAATGCAAACCTGTTCTCTACTCACTGTTTCCAATCCACTGAAATTAAAATTAATTATTAATGCATGTAAATCGTGCAACATGAGTTAACAATTCCCATGTACACGTGTTTCGGATACTTACGTGAACTAAACAGTTACTGCTCTATAAAATATGGTAGTTTTATGGTCACTTTAAAACAATGGAGCCCAAGTCCAGTCCTCCAGCGCTTTGATCCTGTAAATTTAAGATGCATCGCTTCTCCAATTCACCTCTGTTTGCAGGAAAGTGGCTCTAAAGGACTGAAGTTGGGCACCCTGTTCTAAAATATTTTCAGATGGTTCATTTTCTCACTTCATTTGAGAATGTCCAGCTCAAATTACCAGGGAGCTATCAAGAGATATAGGGCTCTTATGAAGAAAGTAGGTATTTAGTGTTCCTCAGACTATCTACAGTGCAATTGGGATCATCCTTAGTGAATGACTAACTATGTTTGTGACAAACTCATGAACTTGCAGCACAATGAAGTCTCAAATAATGATTGTGATTATTTTCAGCTTGTTTACCTGGATAAGCTCCTCTGTCCAGATTTTCTTATCCATCTTCAGACTTCGTACTTTGGAGATACTCGGACCGAGTCCTCTGTGTTCTCCTACAGCATCCAAATGCAAGTTAAATCTCCATCGTGTATGACTTATTTTAAATATTTTAACTGTGTCACAAAACAAAGTATGGCTTGTCAAATTACACTACTACAGTTGTGGTAAAAAAAGAAATGACACTCTGTTTCGTTACTAGAATTTTGGAGTTTTCGAACCATAAAATGTGACACTTTTTGTTGGAGACTTGACAGTTTTCCCAAGTGAGGTCAGAAACGGTGATCATGCCAGACACCTCAGCAAATCTGAACAATGTTTGAAAAAGGAAGGCTTCTTTCAACAACCTAAACTCCACCTGACTCAAACTGATGTTGGAGCTCCAGAGGGCTGTGCATAGAAAACATGCCTGCAAACCTCAATGTTGCGAGAATAATGGAGTAAAATTCCTTCACAGCCAAATAAAGTCAACTACTTCAGATTATTATGTGTCCCATCTAGTTTTTCCCAAAGCTTCTCTGTTTAGTCTTCATTGGTTTAATAAATATTGACAACGTGGAATGTGAGGTGTGATCTTGTACATGTATTGTAAAATAATCTTGGAACCTGGAAAAGACCAAAAAAACATTCTACGTCCTGATGAGCAAAGCCCATTAATTGAAAGGAGGCGCACATTCTTTTTCCACAGTAAGTATTTAAGTTCATGTTGCTGCTCACCGACAAAAACACAAAACACATTAACGGTTCAAATGAGGACATAAATATATAAACAGAAAACAACACAAAACTTGAAGCAGATCCAAACCAACCTGCACACTGCTTGCAGATCACCACACAGAGGTTGATGGCCGCCCAGTCTGGCTTCGGAGCGCCGCAGTCGGCGCAGAAGCTGTTGCTAGGCTCTGTCCAGATCTGCTCAACCACCTCACTGTTGGACAGCGCTTCTCCTATGGCGTTCCTCATGGCCTGCACCCATTGCTCCCTCGACTGCTCCGACTCGGCTATAAAACTGTGGAAACGGGCAAGCCAAGAACATGGAATCATGCTGAATTGACAATTCATCCGAATACGAATTACGACTATTTTTCTTTTCAACATGCGTCCAGTATTTCTTTCAGCTACAGTCATGGTAAAATGAAAAACAGAAAATTTATTTTGATTAAAAAAAAAATGTTAGGTCCACGTGGAAAATAATTTACTGGTAAGTGTAGCAGCATCAAAGACATGCAACTATCATTGATTAATTGGAAGCACGGTGTCCTAAATAATATTTTAAAAAACTGGTGTCAAAAGGTGGTGCTTATTTCAGGATAAAAGATGCAGCATTAACCAGAGTTTAAACAAACTATTTTCCAAAATCTTCTGAAAAACAGCAGAATTTTAATAACCTTTTCATAGAGAAAACATGTGAAGAAATGCCGAAAATGATTGGCTGTTTGTGAGGGTTCTTACATAGACCAGCCAGAGAGACGCTGAATGGAATCCAAAAATAATCTTAATTTATTACAAAAAAGTTCAAAAATAATTAAACAATGAAGAATTGGGTCCAAAACTGAGGTCAACATAACAAACTACAACTCAGGTGGTAACACAAAGAACTCAAGCACAAAACTGACCTAAAAAAAAAGACATGAGGGGAACTTAAATAGTGGCTGATCAGACCACTGCTGACACACAAGGGGTAATTAAACATACAAAAACTTAAACAAATACTAATCAATACAATACCAAATATTTAAATTAAACATACATTAGAATGAAACTACCAAATAGAAGAAACATTAAAGAAATGATCAAATTAAATTAAAGAAAACCAAATTTCCCCGTCCCCTGGCAAACAAATGGAACGGCCCGCTGAGGAGGTTTTGCCACCCATATATGGTTGTCAATCAGCTGGAGCTCTTCTGTGACCCTCCAGCAGCTCCAAAGGAAACTGGTAACTCAAAACAAATAATTTAATTTGTTGCATTTAACAAAAATATAAAGAACTGACAAATAAAGTTAACTAAATGTGTGCACTGCAAATAGTTAACTAAAAGGTCAGACTAATGAAAATATTTTTTAATAAAAATCTAAACTATTCACTAATGTCTAAATTAATGTAAAGGATAAACAAACAAAATGAT